>NW_007727485.1:63269-74259 GCF_000696425.1 Galeopterus variegatus | reverse complement strand
TGTAATCTTATCTGGAATGATTGGAAACCATAGCAGTGTCAGCAGAAGCAAAGGAAAAAAAAATAAAAGAAAATGTACAGTAGCCATTTCACACCAGGACAGAAACAAGTGATAAAAACATGAAACAATGATAGGTAATTACAAGAATAAAAGATGACCTGGTCCCACTTGGCCCAGCACTGAGAGGGTCCCTAGAACAAAGGATTTTCGTTGCTAAAACTGAGAAAGTCCCAGGCAAACTAAAAAGATTTTTTTTTTAATTTTCAATTTACATTTTTATCTTCTTTTTATTTTCGAACTTGTCTACAGAGAATGTGGTTATTATTTACTAACCAATAACATGCACATATGTTCCTATACAAAACAGAGAAAACAAAATAAGAATCCCTGTTTCAAAGATATTATGTTCTAACGAGGAAAGAAGAGAGAGACAATAACCAATAAATAAAGCATATGTTAGAAAAATCCAAGTATTATTGAAAAAAAAAGAAAAAATAGAACAGAGAGGGAAGATTGATCCAGGTCGGTCAGGGAAGACCTCACTAAGAAGGTGAGGTTTGAACATAGACTTGAGGGAAGTACAAGAGTGAGGCACATGGATATCTGAGAGAAGTGTATTCCCAGCAGAGGGAATAACACACTCAAAGACTCTAAGTGGGAAGCAAGCTTTATGTGTTTGAGGAAGAGTGAAAATCCAGTGTCGCTGGAGACAGCATAGGAAGAAATAGAGCCAGAAAGGAAATTTCAATTCCCTAAGCCTACTTAGTTGCAGCATTCAGTACTGAGTAGGCTAAGAGTTAGACTGCTAAAGACATTTAACAACATTGTCTGTGGAGTGGTTTTATCAGGACAATTAGAAATTAGTGTGTTTAATTTCTACAGTTAAGTTTTTAGAAACAAAAACTAACAAGGTGATGATCTCACTAAAAGAAAAGATCTTTACCACAAGCTACAGACACAAGATTATAGAGGCTTAGAACTCTGATCAGCATGAATAGTAATTATATGATACACATATCTCAAGAGTTTTGTAGATGGAAGGAGAGATAGAACTGACAAAGAAAATACCATTGGTCTGGTTAAGGCACTAAAATGGAGCCAAGAGGCCCCCTCAGCTTGAGGTTTAGACACCTTTTAACAGGAACATTCTGAAACAAGTTTGGCCTGAAGCTGTCTACATACACACGTTTTGAGTTTGACCTAAAGATTTCTCTGTACATAGTGAAATGTAACCTAACTTGATATATAAACAGACTGTAACCTAAAATAAGAGTATACCAAGCAACTGAGTCTCAGCCAATCATATGAACTGAACCTTCAGCCAATGAGAGGCTAAAAGATGCCAAAACATGATCATATAAGGCAAATGCTGAGGCCAATCAAGGTGCTTCTGTAAATCACTTCCTTTTCTCTAGTTATAAATATGACTGTGCATATGGTGGTGTGGAGCATTCTGAACCATTTGGGTGCAGAGTGCTGCCCAATTCTAAAATGGTTTACCATTTACCAAATTCTCACTTTCTTTGTTTATCCTCAACCAGGTGGTTATTTTACTTCGTTGACAGAGTATCTATTATGTCTAAAAATGAGCACAGATAAATTACTTTGGAAAATAACTGTTCTATATAACATGAATAATATCATTTATATTAGCTAATAATTTGCCTTTTATCTTAATAAGAGGCAAGAGTAACATTAATTACAGTGATATTAATGAAACATACTAGACGCATTTCACAAATATGTGTGAATTTGATCAGTCTTAAATTTTATAACAGGGAGCTAACCTTAGGGAAAAGCTTTCTGATATAACAAGTAAAATGACTGAAAAGACAACACGCACTCTACAAAGCTGAAGTGTAAGCCGAAAGATATTTTACAGATATAAATGGTATTAGCCAGTATTTTGTATGTGACCGTGGTGGTGTGAAGAAGTAGAAATACTGGGCTACGTGGGAAATGTGATCTAATCCTCAGTAGCTCTCTAAATACCTTGATAATCTCCTCCTTTTCTCCTTACACCATCCCCATCCTATCTGGAACGCTGTCATAGCCAGCCTACTAATCAGCCTAGTCTTGGTCCTCTCCATTTTCCAAAGTTTTCTTTTCAGTTGCAAACACGATCATCACAGTCTCTTATTTAAAATCTCTCAAGCACTCTCCTTCAACCTCAGAATTAATTCTAATCTTCATTTCATAGCATAAAAGCCATTCATGATCTGATGTGGCTAGGTCTCATTTCCTGATGATTCTCCATGTGAAATCTACCTCCATCTTCTCTTTTATGCCCTCTATAATGCTCTTCCTTCTATACACAGCTAGTGTTTTTCTTTTACCCTCATCCTAATTCTTCCCTCACTTTCATTAATTCTTGTTTATTCTTCAACTCCTTTGTGAAGCATTTCTTTTCAGTGCCTCCCCATCCCACTCCTCCTCTGTGTTTCCAGAGTAGACCCCTTTAAAAGTGTTACCTTGAGTTTTAACTGATACTTTACTTCTTTATCTTCCCTACCAGGCTGAATTATTTGAGCATGATTGCTTATGAATCTTTGTATCACTAGCTTTTAGGACTGTATCTGGCATCTACGTAATACGTGCTAGAAAGATAGATGAATGAACGACATAATGAATATGATCTTGGGCAAATTAATTTATTTAAACCACAGCTTTTCATCTATGAAGAAATTTTTATTTTGCTACCATTCACTTTAAACATGAAATTTGATTTTCAGTAAATTTCCATCACTAGCATCAGGGGTAGGTGCCTGTGTTACATGGTTTGAAATAATAGGCTCATACATTGTCTGCAATTCCTGTAGAAATTTTCTTTTCAAGCCCCAGCAATGTTGCAGTGATGCATTTTAATACTTCATTTATAATTCTGAAATTCCTAATCAAACCTAAATATCAAATTAAAAAGTACATAACCTTATGCAGCATTGGCTTTCAGATTCTTTTATTTGCACTACTGGAAGGCCTTTGTCACACAAGATCTCATATAGAATATAAAAAATAGTAATAGTAGAAATCACAGCTATTCAGATCGAGGCTGAAATGGAGACTGTCAACCTTTCACTCTTAATTTCCTCCCCTACCTTCTTCTTATGGGGGCTGCAATATGTATTTGCCCTATTATTTAAGAATATTCAATTTTGCTATAGAGAAAGCCAAAGAAAGAAATGGGATAGATGAAACTCACAGAAGTGTTAAGTAGAGTGAGCAAGCAATTGGCTTGTGAGACATAGGTAAAATTCATAGGATGCATTCCGTATAGATGGAAGGTAAATTAGTAACTTGTATGAATATGGATGTTTATCCATATTATCGATGGAGAGAAAAAATGGAATATATGATTTTTAAAATGGATGGAATAAACAAGAGTATCACTTATAGCAAGAAACAGACAGAAAGACTAAGTCGTGATTAATGCCACCTCCAGGTTGAAAGACTCATCACTAAGTCAGCCACTCGTTTATGATATGCATTATGAATACATTTTGGTCCCATTTATGTTCTGCCCACATGTACAGAGAAAAGGCATGGCTATTCAGCAGGTCATGTGAAAGCTACAGCAATTATCCAGGTCTGCCCCCTAAATCTCCAATAGAACAAGGATGTGCTGGCTCCGGTTACCTCCTTCCCTGAGTCACCTTTTTAGAGCAACTCTGGTCCTTATAACCACACCTTCTATAAAAAAGGCTGGTATGCCCAAGAGAGAGACCAGACATAAAAACATGAGCAATACAGGATTCAGGTAGTGTTGTCCTTTTACCCTCTGATTCAAGCACCTGATTGAGTCTGTTAGTCTTTCTGTCCTTTGATTCCTGAATGTCTACTGATTAATATGCCTGGAGGCTACCACTGCCTCAACGTAACTTCCCACATGACAGGAGCACCTGTTTGAAAAAAAGCTATCACAATGGAATTTTACAAACCAGTAACGTAATCTTAAATGTTAACAATCATGGTATAATCTAACATGGCTTTTCTAGCATTAATAAACTATATTAGAACACAGTTTTTTAATAATTTTATTCTGAATTATTTTCTAGGAACCTTGTCCCTAAGAGAAAGAGCTAATACATAGCTCTGACATTTTATGACAGCTTGGCATCAAAACATAACAAATTTTTCTCTCACCTTTCCTTTTTTTGTCTTTTTTCGTGTCCGGCAACGGATCGCAACCCTCAGTGTCGTGCCCGCACCGGACCGGGACCGGCAACGGGATCACAACCCTCGGTGCTGTACCCGCACCTCGCTCAGCCAGCGAGTGGGAACCGGTCTGTATGTGGGATCCGAACCCTCAGTGGGAGCGCCACCGCACTCCCAAGCGGCGCACTCTAGCAGTGCGTCACCGGGCCAGCCCTCTCTCACCTTTCAATAATGAGACTTATAAGCATTATAAGTCACTCTGATTTATAAACTTTAATATCCTACTAAGGTTATAATGAATAAAGAAATATTTTATTTTTTATTTTTCTGGATGGAGAACTTCAAGATTTTAAAATTTAAAAAATCATAGAGCTTTTCAAATATAGAATGTGTTTTTACAACACTATAAATATAGATTCCCAGAGTGTTGGCAGACATCATAGGAGGATGCTTTAAAAAATTCATGGAAAAATAGAATGAAAAGATAATACAAATCTTTCCCTGAACTTTTTGAAGTACCCTCCCACTAGGTTGAACCATATGAAATTTTTGTAAGTCCAAAACAGCCAAATATTGGCACTTTCATATGAAAGTGAATAGATTGAATTTCATTCAATTTAAATGAATAGATCTGCTGCTTTTACAATTATCTGGTTTAGGCCTCTTAAAAACTTAAAACCCAATAGTTTTTCAGCATCCGATTGAGGGTTTCTGGTTTTTCCACTGGCTCTTAAGGAAATACCTTCCATTATTAAACAATTTTAATTTGTGAAAAATTCTTCGTAATTTTGAGTAAAATCTATATCACTATAACTTTGATTTATGAATAAGTTGTTTATATTCTTTATCATACAAAACTGATCATTTTTGAGAATTAAATAGGACACTCTTACTAATTATTCAAAGACAGCAAATGTAAATTGAGATGATTCCAGGCAAATATGCAGGTACGTCATTCTATGTATGAATCACAGTGAATATATGTGATTCCTCTTTCACAAACTAACTGTTTTTTTTTTTTGTCTTTTGTCTTTTTCCGTGTCTGGCAACAGATCGCAACCTTCAGTGTTGCCCCCGTACCGGACCGGGGACCGGCAACGGGATTGCAACCCTCGGTGTTGCTCCCACGCCTCGCTCAGCCAGTGAGCGGGAACCGGTCTGTATGTGGGATCCGAACCCTCGGGCGGGAGCGCCGCCACGCTTCCCAAGCGGCGCACTTATCCAGTGCGCCACCGGGCCGGCCCCCACAAACTAACTTTTAACGTGATGGATTATTTCTACTACAGTTTTCTCCTGTCTTTATGAAATTAAATACAATTTCATTTCTTTAGAAAACTCTGTTTTCTCTGCTGTTATGACTTTGAACCTTATATATCAACCTTAGCTTAGTATAAACATATTAAACATGTATTACAAAGTAGGGAGAATCAAACTAAATTAGCTTCTCAACTGCAAAATGGACTAATTGTAAAAACAGTATTAATGCGTGTCCTTAAGTTAAACTAATTCTTGGTTACAAATCACTGGCTTATCATGTGCTCCTTTCCTTCTTTCTCTTCACCCTATATTCTCCTCCTTAATCCCCCTTTCTCTTACCGGTGACTTGGGCTTGCAATGACAGAACTAATGCTGTTTAGATTTGCCTTTGCTTCTCATCATTAAAAATGTACTGACCCATCTCACATGTACTGACCATCCTTTTGATTCAATATATGCTAACAATATCCACTTGTTAGCATCCTTGATTAAAACTCCATTCTCCATTTTATATTATCTTCCACATAGTTGAAATCAAACTGGATGAAAGAAGTGCACAGAACTTATTACAGGGCTTTGTACCCAGTGGACATTCAATAAATCAGTGGTTCCCGCCTCTGCTGTTTACCATACCCTTTGCTATGGGGTAAATAAGTTCCCCAAAAGTTCATGTGTTGAAAACTTGATCCTCATTGTAACAGTGTTAAGAGGGTGGGAAATTTGATTATGATATCTGAAAGGTAGGGCCCTAAGAGGTAATTACTGTCATGAATGGATTAGTCCATTCATAAAGTAATAGACTGATGACTTGGATTTTCACAGGAGGGGCACTGGTGGCTTTAAAAGGAGAGCAAGTGAGCAAGTCAAAGCTCATGTCGTTCTCGAAATGTGATACCCTGCATTGCCACGGGGACTCTGTAGGGAGACCACACCACGAAGAAGGCCCTCGCCAGATGCATACCCTAGACCAGTCTCCAAAACTGTAAGAAATACATTTCATTTTCTGATAAATTGCCCAGTTTCAGGTGTTCTGTTATAAGCAACAGAAAATAGACCAAGACACCCTTCCTAGGTGTACTGCCAACTATCAAAGGATGTTAAAGTAGCTGCAGGAATTTGTCTCCTAAATTCTAAGAGTTGTTTATCTAGCAATAAACAGTTACATTCAGTGATTACACTGTTGAAAGGTAATGATGTGACTTATGAGAAATTGTGATTACTTTTACAGGAATAGGAACTGTGAGAAATTCCTCTACTACAGTAGTTTTGAAAATTTAACTATTCCTTGAGTGTTTAATAATTCCAAAAGTTAAGGTATTAAAGAGTTTGCCTCAAACATGAAAAGGTTGAAATCCGTTATAATAAATGTTTATTTATAGACAGGTGATTGATCCATGTAAGTAAAAAGATGAGAAAAAAAGAGAATTACTAATGTGTTCCCCAAGTGCCTTTATGGGTGAGGTGACATTTCTGTTAGAGCCAAATCTAAAATCACATTGATCTATTAACTATGATTTGCCTGTTCCTTCTCTATAAATTTGTCACATAGTCTTAAACTTCCTAAACTAACTGACTCTATATAAAATAATTGTACCCTCACGTCTATTAATTTAAACTCCATTGTTAATAAACTCTAAAAACTGAATTAAGTATTAACAAAATCTTAAAAGTAGTATGATTATAGTGAGGAATATAAACAAAATGAAATTGGAAGTTCATTTTACAATAAAAGACATTTTAAGTATGAGAAGCCAGCCTGTTTATGCAAAGATTTATTTTGGGACATTATCTTTCCCTTTAATAGAACATCATTTCCTCAGACTCCATGGGTTACTATGGTATCCTGCTTATATTTGCTTCTGCTAATGTTCTTGAGTCCATTAATGTTCAATTGTGAAATTGTTTTGACTAGTAGACTTGGCAGTTGTGGCTAATGTGGAAAGAAGAGAGCAGGTCCTTGAGAAATCAGAGAAGTACAGAAATAAACAGAGTAAAGCATCATTGTCACAAACTCATGTTAAATCACTGTGGCTTTTATTACTATGACAAGATAACCATAAATTTAACAAAGCACTGCAAACAATAAACTCAAAAAAGTTTCAAGTACTTGTTGACCATCTTTCTTTAAATTATTGTTGGTCATTATGGCAAAAAATAGCCTGCATCTTTTGGTAAAAAAATATTTAATGGTTTTTTAAATTTACAAGTTAGAAAAGATAAACAAGCTTATTTCACTGATTCTCTTCATATGTAAAAGATGAAAAATTGCATATGCCACCTGAATATAAATACTAAGGCTGTTTAAGGCAAAAGGCATTTCACATTGGTTTATTACTAATCCTTGTAGCTATTTAGTCTCATGACTAGAATCAGTTGTAAAATAATTTGCTCCTTTGTTTGCAAGAGCATGATATGCATATTACATGATACAATCAGCAGATTCACTCACCATGGTTTCCGTAATTCTTCTGTCTTTGCATTTTTCAAGTTCAGATAAGTATTAAAAATATTTAAGCTGTATTAAACATTAAGAAAAAACACTCTAAAAAATTTTAAATTCTAGTGGTGAGAAACTGTTTTCCTAACAAAAGCAGTGAAGTGGAACTAAAGAACTTCCCTGCATTCTGGGTACTTAACTTCTTGATAGGTGAGTCCTGACAAATTAATGTAGCAAAGTCAATTCAAGTGTGAAAATGCACATGGGGATAAGAGTAGAGCTATGGGTTAAGATGATTTTTAAAAAATCCAATTATTCTTTAATACTTTAAAGTTTTTAATTAAAAAAATATACTTTGCCATGTACAAATGCCATAATATATAATTTTTTTTAAAGAGTTACACGTGAACAAAAATCTGGCAATTCTGTCTCACCAGTTTTATTTCTTCTTTCTTTAAAAAAAAAAAAAAAAACACTTCATAGAGGTATCATTGACATACAAAAAGCTGTACATATTTAATAAAAATCCAATTATTCTTTAATACTTTAAAGTTTTTAATTAAAAAAATATACTTTGCCATGTACAAATGCCATAATATATAATTTTTTTTTAAGAGTTACATGTGAACAAAAATCTGGCAATTCTGTCTCACCAGTTTTATTTCTTCTGTCTTTCTTTAAAAAAAAAAAAAAACACTTCATAGAGGTATCATTGACATACAAAAAGCTGTACATATTTAATGTATACAACTTGATGAGTTTGTAGATAAGTTTATACCCATGAAACCATTGTTACTGTCTTTCTTTTATTTTTCATTATGGAAAATGTAAAACACATACAAAAGTAGGGAGGTTAGTATAATGAATTCCTATGCACCCACCAGTACACTTCAACAATTATCAATAATTTGCCAGCCTTTTCTCATATATCTCCACCCCACTTATATCTGTAACAGCATTTCAAAGCAAATCTCACAGCTATCAATTCCCCAGTTTACCCTTCAATATGTATCATTAACAGGTGATACTCTTTTCCCAAAATATTTCCTAATACTATTGTCACATTTTACAGTATTACCAATAATTTCTTAGTATCATCAAAACTTAGTTCCTATTCAGAATTTATGATTTTCTCATACATATTTTTAGTTCGTTGTTTAAATGAGGAACACTCCTTGCCCCTGCCCCCCAAAAGGCCAGACATTGCAGTTGGTTGAGATGTCTACTGAGTGTCTTAACCTGTAATAGTTCTCCCTCCCTACTCCTTTTTATTCATGTCATTCATTTGTTGAAGAAACCATGCAATTTGTCCTAAAGAATGTCCACATTTTAGGTTTGGCTAATTTTCTTCTTCTTATCACCTCTTTTTCATGGAAGACTATACCAGGACTGTGAGAGAGTAAATAATTCATCTGTTGTTGCATAACTAAATAATAAAAATGTAGGGCTGGAACTCAGATACTCTGCTGTTGAATCTAGAGCCTTATATATCATGGTGGAAAGGAAGAGCAGGGATTTTGAAGATTGACAACTTGGGCTTGGAGCCCATTGTCTTTTCCAGCTGAGTGATCTTGGGCATGTTACCTAAACTCTCTGAGACTTATTTTCTGTATCTGAAAAACGAGGGTAATAAAAGTTGCCTTACAGAGTTTGGCTGATGATTAAAAGGTAAAGCATAGGAAACCCCCCCTCCTTGTTCATAGTGGACACTCATTAAATGGTAGGTGCTTTTACATTATTATTTCAAACTTTGTTATTTGTCTTCTTTGGAAAAGAATGTGTTGGTTTTGATTTAAAATAGCATATTTTGGTTTCTCAACTGACCTAGTCATAAGGAGTTAGGCTTGGATAAAAAATTGTTTAAATATAGTCATTAAACTTTTTTCAATGTCAAGTAAAGTTGGAACCACTGTCTATCATCTTAAGTTATTTCATCATCCTTCTATCCCAGATTTGATCCAACTCAGCAAGCCTAATTCGGTAGGGTATTTAGTACCCTTTTTGTCTCTGCATTCTGTCTGTCTCTACCCTAACTACATTTCCCAAAGACATCTAGCAAATGTGTCTAACTCAGTGACTTCATTTTCTACTTTCATAAACCAGCACAGTGTACATCATTATTAAGCTACTGTTCTTGATACACTGTTTTTATACAATAGCTTGTCATCAGACATTTAGTAATTATTTCATTTTGTTAAAATATATTTAAATTTGGAGGACATAAAATAAAATTCAGTCCTTTAAAAATAGAGCTGTTTAATTCTTTAAAAGCAGCTGCAGTAAAAATATAAGTAAACTCCTACCAGTTTAATAAAGCACTTAATGGAAATGCAGGGGAAGGGTGCCTCATGGTGGCTGCATCTTTACCAAGATGAACTAAAGTAACTATCAGGTCTCTGGGGTGTTATAAAAATGGAGGAAGCAGAATATTTGATGAAGAAGTGGTCAGCAGTGATAAATCCTGCAGCATGATCAAGGAAGATGAGAAGAAAAGGAGATTCAGAAAACAAACTTTAGCCATCAGGTAACACCTCAAGACCTTCAAGCAGATCCACTGATATGGTGAGAACTAAAGCTAAATTGCAGTGATCATGAAGAATAAACTGGAAATGAGAAATTAGAAGCAACGATCAAAATTAAGTTTGGAGGCAAATGAAAGTTTAGAGATGGACTCGTTACCTGAAATAAAGGTGTGTGACAGAAGCCTTGAAAAGGAGATTCAGCTTTTTCTTTGAGATCAGAAAAGAGAAGAAAAGAGTGGCTGATTAGTTAAACATTGAAGTGGAGATGGATGAAATTAACAGGGCCCATGCCTGATAGACTCTAGTTTCTTGAAAGCATGATAATAGACAGCTGCTTGTGTGCTGGGTTAAGTGTTTGAAGAAAGTTGTAAAGATTTCAAGCAGTTGGGGGGAGAATGTGAAAGAGACTGATTCAGAATCAAGAAGAGCCACTTGAAATTTTATTTAAGGATGTCTGGCAGCAATGTCTGGCAATCTTTCTTAAGCACGACTCAGGCCAGGAGTAGGCACGAAGGAAGCAGATGATTTGAGCTGAGATTGGACAACGCAGGACCCAAAGAGTGTGACAAGACTGTTGTTACTGCTAAGACTGCTGTTAGATTTAAAACTAGCTCCAGTCAGG
>NW_007727485.1:60804-63150 GCF_000696425.1 Galeopterus variegatus | reverse complement strand
GATTCAGAATCAAGAAGAGCCACTTGAAATTTTATTTAAGGATGTCTGGCAGCAATGTCTGTCAATCTTTCTTAAGCACGACTCAGGCCAGGAGTAGGCACGAAGGAAGCAGATGATTTGAGCTGAGATTGGACAACGCAGGACCCAAAGAATGTGACAAGACTGTTGTTACTGCTAAGACTGCTGTTAGATTTAAAACTAGCTCCAGTCAGGGTACGGAGAGAAGGAAAGCCAAGAATGAGTGACAAACGGGGAGGAAGGAATTATGATCAGCTAGTGGGCATTATGGAAGGTTAGGAGGAAGATTGTGGCCAGAATGGGAACTTTCCACAGGCTTTTTGGAGACCTTGTCCTAGGCTGTTATTCAAGCAGGTTTTGATAGATTTTATACTAATCCACCTGCTCCTCACAAAAGATGGCCTTAGAGTTCAGAGCACTACGTTTGTTGTAATTTCATCAGTTCAGACTTTCTCCTCTGTCAATATCTCCACTGATTGTGAATACTCCTAGCAATGAAAGGAAAGAAAAGCAAAGAAATACACAGCAGCAAGACCACACGAAGAAGGAAATTCTTCTGGAAACTGAGGACCTACAAGTGAATCAGTTTTAAAATGTTATCTTTGAAATCAATCCAACAGAAGAACTTGGAGACTTTGAAGTGAAAGCCAAATTCATGGGAGTTCAAATGGATACTTTTATGTTACATTATCAGGACCTGCTGCTGCAATATGAAGGAGTTGCTGTCATGAAATTATTTGATAGAGCTAAAGTAAATGTCAACCTCCTGATCTTCCTTCTCAACAAAAAGTCCTACGGGAAGTAATCGATCATTTTCTGCCAGCCCAGAATGAAGGAAAGCAGCACTCACAGCTGCCTTTCTAGGGTCCTTCTATACTCATTGGAAGCAAAGACCCAGCCCATAAAAATGCCTCAATCTGATACACTTCCGATGCCATTTTAACTCCTCTCTCAACAGGACATTTGTTGCCCTTTTTTTCATAGTAAAATGGCATTTCCGGCTTATTCTGACCATTCTGTTTCCTTCATTTTCCTTTATCACTTAGGAAAGAGGAAACAACAAAAATCTCTCTATGTTGTTACAGTCTTAGATGTTACATTACTGTGTTGTAGCTTTGGTGTTTGTTTTAATTAGCAATAAGGATGGTGGGATTCAAATTCTTATTATTTAGAAATGCAAGCTATTAGCACCATAGCATACATACATATAAGATACACAATAAAAATGTCAGGTTATTAACAATTATTAGAGGGGCTGACTGGTTAGCTCAATCAATTAGAGCACAGCCTTAATACACCAAAGTCACGGGTTCAGATCCCTGTACCAGCCAACCACCAAAACGACCCCAAAACAGACAAACAAAAAAAATCACAGTTATTAGGCTGTCATTTAAAAGTGAAGTTTCTTTTTACATCAGTAAAACTGAAGGTTATGGGGGGAGGGGGATCATTAGTTGTCTTTTATTCTGTTTTCCTATTCTGCCTTCAAAGAAAGCATTTCTAGAAGAAAAGATATTGTTCTCAAATTTCGCCATCAAATTTGGGCAATTCTTTTAGTGTAACTCCCTCACCAGTGGATGAGGGAGTCCTATGATAAAATTCAGCTATTTAGGTAAATTCAGAATGGGCTGAGGCACCCACCTACTTGAATCGGTGCACAGAGATAGACTCAATTCAAAGGGACAGTTCACTCCTTCCCTACAGCAAAGGAATGGGTTAGCATTGTTGTAGAATGTAATCGTTTTCAAAACTGTTTTATATTGTAAGAGTGCTTTATTAAAGCACAGATTTTTTTTCTTAAAATGTGGGCGACAGGAATTTTAAAGATTTATATAATGCTTCAAAAGACTTTAGGATACTATAATAAAAGGGTTTTTTGTTTGTTTTACAATTGGTTTATCTGTATATCTGAACTCTTAAAACTTACTTATAGCTAAAATACTAGGATTTATCTGCAGGGTTGTGGAGTGATAATCCTGCCTTAAATAGTTTAAAACGAGAACAAACAAAACCAGCCTACCCATGTTATACTTGAGATTAAAATAATTTCTTTTCTCATTTCTTTCTCCTTTCCCTTGATGCCCACATTGTGCCTTTATTTTATGAACCCCAGTTTTGGGGCTTAGTAAAACAAATAATTCAATTCTAAACATTGAATTTAGGAAAGTTTTGTTCTTAGATAAAAAGTCATATGCTTTTTAAAAAATTCTGTTTATCCAAGAAAATATATTGAAATTATGCTACTGAGCCTTCATTTTCTCTGAAATTTTGGTACAGTATTCTTTTATCATAAAACATAAAACTTAGCATAGTAAGCTAACACTTAAA
>NW_007727485.1:58352-60148 GCF_000696425.1 Galeopterus variegatus | reverse complement strand
CTTTCTCCTTTCCCTTGATGCCCACATTGTGCCTTTATTTTATGAACCCCAGTTTTGGGGCTTAGTAAAACAAATAATTCAATTCTAAACATTGAATTTAGGAAAGTTTTGTTCTTAGATAAAAAGTCATATGCTTTTTAAAAAATTCTGTTTATCCAAGAAAATATATTGAAATTATGCTACTGAGCCTTCATTTTCTCTGAAATTTTGGTACAGTATTCTTTTATCATAAAACATAAAACTTAGCATAGTAAGCTAACACTTAAAAATTTGCTGATGTATACTTAAAGCCAATAAACTGTTTTAATTAATTTTACAAAAAAAGAACGGGAACTTTCCAAGTTTAAGATCTCAAAGACAGGACCATGTGAGTGCACTGCTGAAACAGAGAAGTTACTAGATTAGAGGAGATTAAGAGTTTTTTAAATGGATTAATACTGAAGATACTGAAGTTACAATATTTCGAGAGACTTCAGGGACCTTCCAATAAAGACCCAAAAAAGAAGAAAGAGGAAAACAAAACTGCAAAGAGAGGCTCTATGGTAATTACCATAAGATAGAAAAAAAAGGGAGAATGACTCAAATAAGATTAATTAGCATGCCTAAAAAATACAAAAGCAAGTTTTCCCATAGGTAAGGGCTAGGCAGAAAGTCTTTGCCTATTGAAAGCAGCAGTTGGGTAGAATCACAACTTAATGTCACTTGATTTCAATATCACTGAAAAACATTAGAACAACAGTTACAAAAAAAGATTATGGAAAAAGTAGTTATAAAATACGCATTATAAACATTTCTTAAATATAGATTTCCTCCATACTAAATTATTCTTTTAATACCTACAGGCATCAGTTCCTATTTAAGATCAAGGTCCTGTCAAATTTTATTTTGTTAACAGAAGAAAACCAGATGTAACGTCTTCAAGCAATATTTTATTTGAAATGTTATTTTTAAAAATGATTATCAGGTCTCCCGAGATGAAAAGTTATTCCGATAAAAGCTTGCTATTAACAGGACTGAGCAAAGGGAGAGGGGCTGCACAGAGACAAGAGACCAAAAGGTTCAAATAAAAGATGAGCAAACTCCCCACAGTGTCTCAGAGGAATGGACACTTTGCAGTGTCCCCTAAATCCTTTGCATACTGGAGATTGGGAGGTCATGGGTGCTCATCAGGACAACAGTGACCCCTCCTAATGGTGTAATAATAACTATTTATTTAGATGTCCCTGACACTTGGTTATCTTACCCTATTACAAATCATGCATTATTATTACTTTTATTATAAATGTTAAAATGACCTACAATGTGAATTAAGTTGAAGTATTGGATTAACTGTTAATTGGCATTATTTTTTTCCAAATGTTCACATCTTGTCTTGCCTACAAAGCATATGAGTTTTCTTGAAGATGTAGTAAAACTCTGTGTTTTACTTCTATTTACACAACTCATCTACTGCATGACTGCTATGGGGAAAGTGCCATGTTTGGCATTACAGAGGGAAGAATGTATCAGTAAAAATGGGGAATTCATCTCAGAATTTAGCTAAAATCTAAGGTATGCAGCATAAATTCAATAAATGTATTTGATAAATGAAATAATAATACTGATCATTTCTTTGGTTATGGATTTTATGCAGGAATGGGTATCACTGCATTCTGTGTGTGTGTGTGTGTGTTTATGGCATTAAAAATAAATAAATATACAAACAAATAAATAAATAAATAACTCACTTTTGAAGAGGTCACAGACCAGGATGTGAAAATAGTGATGACAAAGCATTAAACAGGTAACACTGTTAT
>NW_007727485.1:55308-57887 GCF_000696425.1 Galeopterus variegatus | reverse complement strand
AGGTCACAGACCAGGATGTGAAAATAGTGATGACAAAGCATTAAACAGGTAACACTGTTATATGCCAATATCATAGCAGTTCCTTAAGTACAAAGGGCACACAACTTTCTGAATTAATGAGGAATCCAGAGCCAGGCAGGATGGAGACTGGAAAAACACATTCCACTTCATGGTCTGTCTCTAGATAGTGAGAATATGCAGTGTCTAAAGGGTGTTATGTCACAATCTCAGGTCCAAATTCAGAAGCTGTTTATAGAACCAATCTTAGGGGCAATACAGAACACAGAAATTCAGGAACGGACTGAATGTTCCAGAGTAAGGTAGACCAGTGGTTATCACCTGGGAAGCATTCCCAGAATGAGAAAAGACTCAAACACCAAGCTGAGCCATAAAACAAGATTCTATTTCCTGGACAAGCTATAGGCTGGAATAAGGCAGCATAAAAAACAGGAATCTCATAAAAATAGGGATTGAGGATGGGGATGGTGTGTAGGCCAGGGATCTACTCATGACTAAGGAAAGGAGACTAAGACAAAAGCTCAAGTCCTATGGACTGACACCATGTAGAGACTAAGACGAATCGTTGAGGCTCAGCAATTTCACGACTTCACAGAATGAATGCCAGTTCTCACCTGCAGTTGTCAATGAAGAAGACTAGAAAGAAAAAGCATCACAAGAGCCTCACTGATTTATTTGGGTCATGCATCCTGAATCTGGGGGTTAGTATCAAATGCTGCATGTAACAGTAATGGAAGGGGAGCCAATTACTATCCAATCTGCCTTTCTGATGATAATGGATCTAAGGGTGGGCATGGGCTGCATGTGGTACTGTCAAGAGAACAATTTCCAATTTTAATAAAATGGTGGGAGGCAAAGCCAAATTATAAGAGATTGATACAGCAGAGAAATCAACAGTGTAAATTACTTCTTCTACAATCTATTAGTAAAGGCACACTCCTTATGTTTGTGAACTTGAACAAATTTAATCATTAGGTCATGGTGGACTCATAAATAGAAATTCAAATAGCTGTTGTAAAACTGTGCTAGAACTTTGTTTTAAGGTAGTCTCCTAGATGAACCAGAATAATACTATTTTATAGATTTTCCTTAAAGTGAAAACTCAAATTTCTTATAGAAAAAGTTACTGACCCCCAAAAATATATAACAGCACTTTATTTGAGAAAAAATAGAAGTAAAGGAATGAAGAAATATAAAGGGTCACACTTGGCAAGTAGCGTTTCTTATAGAAAAAGTTACTGACCCCCAAAAATATATAACAGCACTTTATTTGAGAAAAAAATAGAAGTAAAGGGATGAAGAAATATAAAGGGTCACACTTGGCAAGTAGCAAAATTGAAAACTGGGTAATTTTCTTCACACTCGAGCTAGTTTGAAAGCAGTGAAGAAGGAACTGAGGAAAAGACAAAGTTTAAAAACATATGTAAGAGGGAATATTTGGGGAGTGATACAACAAGAAAGCAAGAGGAAATATCATTAGCACAGGAAAAGAAATTAGACTTTCACTTATTGACCGAATTGAGTTACCAAATCATGTGCAACCTTTGTAAAGGGACTACAAAGATATGTGGTAAGAAAAGGAGAAAAAACAATGTGTTAATGAGTCCTCCACCTTAATCATTTAATTAACAAATATTTACTGAGCATATAGTGAATGGTGAAGCACAAATATTGTACAGAGTACAGATGTTCAAAAATTTTAAATTTAGTAAGGTAATCAAGTACATATAAAAGATTAGAGAACAATTCATTATAGTATATATTTATTTTTTCATATGTGAGGTTTAAAATTTATATGTACATTTATTCATACATCAGATTGAAATATACAGCTCTCAAAGATTGTTATGTAGGCTCTAAAATGAATGTCTTCCATCATAAAACATGGATATAGATATGGAAAAACTAAACTTTATCCCCTGCCTCACACCATACATAAGAAGTAATGTAGGATGAAATAAAGACCCACACATAAATTATGAAATATTATAGGTTATAGAAGAAAAGATGAAAAATATCTTCATGACTTCACAGGCAAAATTTCTCAGGACACAAAAAACACTAACTTTAAATTAAAAAAATTGATAAACTTAATTTTACCAAAATTAAACTTCTGTTCTTCAAAAGAGATCATTAAAAAAAATAACATTAAGGAAATAAAAAGGCAAGTCACAGGCCAGAAGAAAATATTCATCAGACATATACCTGACAAAAGACTTACATACAGAATATGTAAGATATAAGAATTCCTACAAACCCATAATCAACAGAAAAGAAGCCAATAAAAATGGACAAATTATTAAAATAAACACTTCACAAAAGAAGATACACAGTGGTCAATAAGTACATAAAATGATGTTCGATGTCATTATAGTCATCAGGGAAATACAAATTAAATCTAATGAGTTACCACTTTGAAACTAATAGAATAGAAAAAAATTTTTTTAAATTGACATTGTCAAGTGTTGGCAAGAAAATAAAATGAGTAGAACTCCTACACGGCTGGTGAGAGTGAAAAATTTTATTGCCACTTGGGAAATTAGTTTGGAAGTTTTCATAAA
>NW_007727485.1:49009-55098 GCF_000696425.1 Galeopterus variegatus | reverse complement strand
GGCTGGTGAGAGTGAAAAATTTTATTGCCACTTGGGAAATTAGTTTGGAAGTTTTCATAAACTTAAATACACAGCCTCTTTATGACCCAGCAATTCCACTCCCTGGTATTTACCCAAGAAAAATGAAAACACATGTCCACAAAAAGATTTGTACAAGAATGTTCATAGTAACTTTATTTATAACATCTCCAAAATGGAAATAACCCACATGTGCACAACTGGAAAACCGATGAACAAACTGTGATCTATCCATACAAATGAAATACTAATCAGAAATTTTAAAAAAGAATCAACTACTGATACACAAAACAACGTGGATGAATCTCAGCAATACGCTGTACTAAAGAAGGCAGACCTGAAAGTGTGTATAATGAATGATTCCATTTATATGAAATTCTAGAGCAGACAAAACTAAGATAGGATAACAGAAATTAGAATAAAGATTGCCTCTTGGTGATAGGAGGGAGCGGAGGAGGGAAGGAGAGAAGAAGGAAAGAATGAAGGCAAGAAAGAAAGAAAGACCACAGCAATAAGTTGAACATTCAGAAGAAGAGAACAAACCTAAAGATACTAGAGATGGGGGCGGGGGGAAGAAGGGAGGGGTTTGGGAAGGGATAGGTCAGGCAAAGGGCATAAAAAATACCACAATTTGCAAGAATGAATATGCCAATAATAAATAATATTTTAAAAGAGAAAAAAGAAAAAAATCAATATTTTCATTGGAACTCTGGTTATATGTAGTGTCAACAACTGTCAAATTTAATTGAACTAGATACTTATGATCTGTGTTTTACAGTACATAAATTATGCCTCGATTAATAAAAAAGAACTACATTTGGATCAAATGAGTTCTAGGAGTCCCTTCCTATCCTAATATTTTTGTCAAGACTGCAGTAATTTTTCACATATTAGCTGCAATAAAAATAATTGTCAAAGGAACTCTGTAAGTTAACTTAGAACCATTTGCATGTCACTGTTTTAAAGTTTAACATTATATAACTCTTTAATGAGTTTTAATTTGCAGCCAATGAGCTGTCCAAATAAAATGCTACCATATGTGATTCAGATGTCATGCATCATATTATTCAGTCTCTCGATCTTCAAACCTTCTAATCTTATTTACCATCAGAACTACATTACTATGAAAATCCTGCTTTTTTGTTATCACAACTCTTTACCAAAAAATATTTTTACTATCTAACATTTTTGGATTTTTAAAAGGTCATTCTTATTTTAATATGGCTTTATCTGCATCAAAACTGGATAGTACTAATCTGAACATACCATTTGCTTAGACTTTTAACATGCCGCACAAGGGCAACAGGCAATAAGTTGAATTTTATTTTTGACAAAAATTTTAAAGTCAGTTTGCTTGAATACTATGTTAAGCCATTGAAAATGAGCATAGGGAAGAAATAGTTTCATTTAAATCCCACGGATAATCTACTTTCAAAATTTAAAATAGCAAGTTTTGTTCTTTTTTAGTAATATAAAAAATGATTTAAATTTTTTGAAATCTACTTATTCTTTGAGATAAATCTTACATGCTGCTCCAGCACCAATTCGTCTTATCTTCTACTTAATCTAAGCTAAACATGGCAAATCTTAAACCCCTCCAAAATAAAAAAAAATTAATTCTTGAACTATTTAAATCTATACTTGGTGCTAAAATACTTTACAAGATGGAATAATGACATAATTACAATTTTGTAAGATGGATTTAGTAAAGCAGTTACAAATATCCTGAAATGTTAAAAGCCAGATATTAGATGCAATTCCTTCTCACTCTTTGTTCCATCTTGGTACAAATTACACATGTGCCAAGTGAAACTATGAATATAAAGCTACTAAGAGAGATCATGAGAGAGCATGGCCCTTGCTGACAGGAGCTCTACAGATCCTTCGCTTCGAACTCAGAAACTACAGAATCCCAGCTGTTCAAATGAGGGCTTGGATGAGGTCCATCTGGCTGAACGTTAACAGCACAAACAGGAATAAAGCAGCACTCAAAGGCAAGGATTTTGCATGACTAAATAATTCTGCAAATGGAGGAAATAAAAATGCATCATCTGTAAAGGTGAAGTGGAACAAAATGTATATAACATAAAATAAGGGTTTAAGCATAAAGTGTAAACAGGGTTGTCCTTACTTCAAGATTCCATCTAAAATATAATCATGTATTCATTTATGAAATATCTTTTCTTTCCAAAAATGGATATTTGTCCAGATCATCTTG
Source organism: Galeopterus variegatus (assembly GCF_000696425.1). Classification (NCBI taxonomy): domain Eukaryota; kingdom Metazoa; phylum Chordata; class Mammalia; order Dermoptera; family Cynocephalidae; genus Galeopterus; species Galeopterus variegatus. Next base: position 52,862 of record NW_007727485.1, on the reverse strand, counting down.
CTTGTTCTAAAGCAGTAGGAGTGTATTCTGTGAGGAGGAAGATGTTTCCTATTGTTCCTTTCATCCATGATGGTCCAGGGACTGGAATGAGCACCTTACTTTGCAGCAATTCACAGGCAAAGCTGGAGATTCTGGACCACTATCATTATGACACTTTAAAAATCTTTTCTTTTTCTTTTTCTTTTCTCTTGCTGTACCCTCTTCTTTATGCTCTTCACATTAGTCTCTTCTCTGTCATGTCTCTCTACCTTTATTCATTTTCTCCCTGACCTTCTCCCCATCACCAACTCATCTTAAAGACTCAGGCCCTCTTTAAACTTTCTCAGCTTTCTTTTTCTCCTGGTTAGGCAAAATGAACCATTCCCTCTGCCCATTCAAGCCAATGGTGTTCATTTTGAGAATGATGGTATATGTGCTAATTTTATAACAAATAGAAAGAAATTATCTTAAACAGAATCTTTTATAAGGGCCATTTTGGAAAATTTTTAAATTTATGTTTCAAATAAACTTATCTTTTTTCTTCTTGTCTGTTTTCAATAACTATTTATGGATTTTTTTTTTAATTGGGAAAATTATTTCTTCATCTTTGGGATAATTATAAGTCAATTCTAGAACCTAATAAAATCCAACTCAAAAGGTGGGCTCTTACCTTAATCAAAACTGAATAAGGTAAGAGCCCAGCCTGGCCAACACCTTGATTTCACTCTTGTGATATTCTGTGCATAAAATCCAGCCTAGCACGCTTGAATTTCTGACAACAGAACTTTGAACTAATCAATCGGTGTTGTTGTAAGCCTCTGTTTGTGACAACTTGTTACTTAACAAAAGAAAACTAATATACCATATGAAACCAAAACACACACCTTAGATTACTATTTATTTTAAAAAAATAGCTGAATTTAGAGGTATTTTCTTTTTTGGGCAAAATATCCCCCAAACACATTACTGTTCACTTAACATCTAATTTTTCTATTCTGGCACTCTCATGTGGTTAGTCCTAGCAGATTTAAGTAGACATCTTCTAAAATGTGAAATATAATATTTTGTATAAGTTAATGACTAAAAGTCTGAAAATTACATATATTTTATGAAAAAACTCCCATGAAAAAAAAGTTTACAAGTAAGAAATAGTGTTAGATGAACTCAAAATTTCTATAGCTAAATTACTAAAACATACCATCAAGATAATCATTAATTACACCTCACCACAAATATGTTAAAATTCAGAATAAAATTCCCTTCATTCTGTTCCCCAATCTTCTGGCTGCCCCATCTACAATTAATTTTCTTCCCCAAACCTCCCCATTCTCTAAAAATAGCTTGAGGTTTCCTCCCACTGTCTTTCTAGAATTCCATTCCCCACTGCTTAGACTCCCTTTCTTTCTATTCAATATCCACTCATAATTCAAGACACAAAGTCCTTCCTGAATTTCTTTCAACATTCTCCTGCCCTCGAGATCTTTTTATGAATTGCCAAGTACTTCTTGTCTGTGTTAGGATTTTTTGCCATCATACTTTTTTCTGTCATCTCAAATGTCATCATAAACTATTTACTTACCTGGTCTTATATCTCCATATGGATTGCAGATTCATGGAAAGCAGAGGTCATACCATAAAAATATGAAATTATCAGTAGATGACAGTTTATTTGAATTTTTATAAATATAAAATAAAGTTAGAACTCATGTGTGATATGATGGAAGGTAGAGGTAAATCAAATCAGATTTTAGCCTTGACTGGATGAAAAAAGAATGTGCTGAGTGTTCTCCAAAAATCTGCAGTCATTTGAAGAGGCTGTGTTTTTTTATAGCATAATTTAAGTGGATAACTTTTAAAAAGAGTATTCAAAAAAGAACAAATATCTAAATTACTCTATTGTACTGAATCTTAAATGTCATTATTATAAAACACACTATTATTTTTATGCCACTAAGAAACAAAAAATGTCATTTATTTATTTATTTTTATTGGTTATGAATATTCATGAGATACAAAATTGATCATCACCCCCTTGTGCCCATGATGTGAGGAACAGATTCATATTGGCAGCATACTCATTACCACAAATTGCATTTTGTTGGGAAAATAGAAGATTTTGGTCAGGGTCCTTACCTCGGGTCCAGTTGGCTGTGGTTTTAGCACATCGTTAGTAAGCAAATATTGTGTGTGTGTGTGTGTGTGTGTGTGTGTGTGTGTGTGTGTGTGTGTGTGTGTGTGAGAGAGAGAGAGAGAGAGAGTGTTTTAGTGAAGCAGGTGGGCGGGTATCGGCCTCCGGCATCCGCCCTGCACAGCCATGCTCTCCAACCTATGGCTTCCAAGGACCTTTTGGCTGGTTACCTAGCTCATAGACCTGCATGAAGGGGTCTGGTGACCCAGCTCGGTGTTTGTGGGGTCTGGTGACCCAGCCCGGCATATGAAGGGTTTGTGACCCAGTCTGTGAATGGGCTTGAGGGGTCTGGGAGCTCCAGACCCAGCCCTAACTCGACAATCAGCCCAGTCATTGTAGGATTATCGGCAGGTAAAAGAGCCTGACAACTGGCATGGTCGTGTAGCTAGACAATTGGCGTCATGAACAGGATTAAGGGCACTGCAATTGGCAATGTCAATAGGATTCTGACATCAGCCATTGTGCCACACATTTTTACCCCGTGTCCCCCACCCAATTATCCTCAACCTCCCTCTCCCTCCCCCTTTTTTTTGTAGACCAAGGTATGTTCTCTCCCTCTGCAAATCCAATGCACTACTGTGGTCTTTCTTTACCTCCTTCTTTCTCTCCTAGCTTCCACATATGAGTGAGTACGTGCAGTATTTATCCCTCTGTGCTTTGCTTATTTCACTCAACATAAGATTCTCCAGGCTCATCCATACCGTTGCAAATGGGAGTATTTCATTCTTTTTTATGGTGGAGTAGTATTCCATGGTGTATATATATACCACAGTTTCCTTATCCAGTCATCCATTGATGGACATTTAGGTTGGTTCCATGTCTTGGCTATTGTAAACAGAGCTGCAATGAACATGGGAGTTCAGTAATCCCTTTGACATGATGATTTCCATTCTTCTGAGTTTATACCCAGAAGCGGGATTGCTGGATCATGTGGAAGATCTATGTGTAGTTGATTGAGAAAACTCCATACTGTTTTACATAGTGGTTGTACTAATTTCCTGTCCCACCAACACTGTAGGAGTGTTCCCTTATCTCCACACCCTTGCCAGAATTTGTTATTCACCATTTTTTTTTATTATAGCCAATCTAAAAGGGGAGATATTACAACCAATACCACAGAACTACAAAGAATCATTTGAGACTATTACAAACAACTGTATGACAAAAAATATGAAAATCTGGAAGATACGGATAAGATGCGGATATAAACACATACAAACTACCAAGACTGAACCAAGAAGAGATAGAAAACCTGGACAGACCAATAATAAGCAATGAGATTGAAGTGGTAATTATCAATCTTCCAACAAAGAAAAGTCCAGGTCTGGATGGCTTTACAGCTGAATGCTATCAAACTTTTAAAGAGGAGCTAATACCAATTCTCCTCAAACTATTCCAAACAATTGAAATGGAAGCTACTCTCCCAAACTCATTCTATGAGGCCAACATAACTGATAACAAAACCAGACAAAGACACAACAAAAACAGAAAATTACAGGCCAATATCCTTGATGAACGTAGATGCAAAAATCCTCAGCATAAGATTAGCAATAAGAATACAGCAACATATTTAAAAAATTATATACTATGATCAAGTGGGATTCATCCCGGGGATGCAAGGATGGTTCAACATACAAAAGTCAATAAATGTTGATACATCACATCAACAAACTCAAGGACAAAGAC
>NW_007727485.1:47361-48192 GCF_000696425.1 Galeopterus variegatus | reverse complement strand
ACAAAAGTCAATAAATGTTGATACATCACATCAACAAACTCAAGGACAAAGACCATATGATTATCTCAATAGATGCTGAAAAAGCAATTTGACAAAATTCAACATCCCTTCATGAAAAAATGTTATTTAAACAGGAACAAAATGCTTTTACAATATTCATGCATGACAGAGTTGTGGTCACACCAGCTTCTCACCACTCTGGCATTTATTTCGTCAGTTCCAGGTTATTTGGCAACTGCTCTTGTCTCTAGTTGTATTGACTAGGGAGTGAGAAGCAGTGTTTGTGCATGCATCTAAGCAACAACATAGTACAGCTTTATCTCCTTGTGGGTATTTTCCTTCTCAGGTCTCTTAAGCACATGGTTTTTGTTTTGCAAGAAATATGTAATTGAGATCATTTGTCCCATAGAAAATATTTGCTCCAATGTCAAATACAGGCCCTACTTCTCTGCTTTTATGCCTTTCTGCATGCACAATTACCTGTTATTTTAATGCCATATCTTGTATATTTTTAAAGACATTTTGAGGAGTAGCAAACTCAACACATGTAATAACAGTAATGCACCTAACACAACTGAGATGATGACGAGATGAACAGAAAGGACAAAATTTGCAAATGGGCTGTCAATTATGTCATACAAAATTGCTGTTTTTTTTGGGCCGGCCCGGTGGCGCACTGCGCTAGTGCACCGCTTGGGAAGCACGGCAGCGCTCCCGCCGAGGGTTCGGATCCCACATACAGACCGGTTCCCGCTCACTGGCTGAGCGAGGTGCGGGGAGCAACACCGAGGGTTGCAATCCCGTTGCCGGTCCCCGGGCCGGTACGGGCAC
>NW_007727485.1:45983-46379 GCF_000696425.1 Galeopterus variegatus | reverse complement strand
GGTCCGGTACGGGCGCGACACTGAGGGTTGCGATCCGTTGCCGGTCATGAAAAAAGACAAAAAGGAAAAAAAAAAAATTGCTGTTTTTATAGGTCAAAAACAGTCGAATATTTTCAATTTTCTATCATGTAACCTAATGTGTCATAATTGCCATATCCCCAGAAGAGATTATAAGACACGATTTATATGTCACAACCTGAATTCAGAGACACTACAGTGTGGAATAAGAGTGGAAGTCAGAATAAAAATTGGTATTTTTCAATAAGGTTTTCCCAGGGGAAAAAAGTTACATATACTATAATTTAAAGAACTATTAGTATTAATGTCGGATATAAGGAAAAATTTCTGGGGCAAGAAAACCAGATGAGGAGAAAGTTTCACTGAATGTTTCAAAGA
>NW_007727485.1:33604-45771 GCF_000696425.1 Galeopterus variegatus | reverse complement strand
ATACTATAATTTAAAGAACTATTAGTATTAATGTCGGATATAAGGAAAAATTTCTGGGGCAAGAAAACCAGATGAGGAGAAAGTTTCACTGAATGTTTCAAAGATCAGTTGGAAGAAAAGTCTGCCACCTGTAGCAGCAACCCAACAGTGTCTTTTTGTCTCTTTTGCGTCATTCTACACCACACAGTGTCCAGTATTGGAGTCACATGTATCAAGTCTTGTCTGTCTTACTGGATGGTGAGTTCTTTAAGATCAAGCACTTAAAAACACCAGTTTTAGGTCCTCTTTGTATCTCCCTCATCAGGTAGCATGGTGCTTTGAATAGAAAAGGTGATCAATACCTACTAATTGAATAAATGTATATTGGGGAAATGTAAAAGGAGCATGATATAGTCTCTGCTACTTGTAATTTATTTGGAGGGATAAAATTAACTCACATAGAGCTAAGACTATTATATTCTAAGTATAGTAAGATTTCAGAAAATAAAAAGCATTATTTTCAAAGATTTTTACATGAAATACATGAGATTTCAGTTGAGTTCACAAAACATAGACATGGTTTAGATAGATGAGGCAAAAAATGAAAGATGGAATTTGACACTGAAAAATTAATAAAAACAAAGAGAAAATGTCAAGAAAAAGCTTGAGTTGGATGAAATCAGTGAGGAAATTTCTATTCTACTCTTGTAAAACAGTTTATATTTAAAACATGTTGTCTTGAATTACGATAACTTAAAAGGCAGACAGACATTTAATATTCGTACTGGAAATGACCATACCCATGAATTATAATACAAACAGTCAACTCTAAATATGCAACTTTAATCTCTTATGCCACTTAACTCCTACTGACATAAAACCACAGAGTTCAACATTGTCATAAGATGTGGATATAGTGCTATGAAACAGATTTCAAATTTATTACACCTTTTTTTACTACCATGACCCCATGTTAAATCATTTACCACTGACTATTTATCCCCTAGTATTTCATTGAAATCTCCTTTACAAGTGTGTAGGTCAAGTATTTTTGCAGAGTTGAATTAAGATTCTTAACAAAAATATTATATTACCTTGTTTTCAGCATCCTGAATTTAACAATACACTGAGATGATTACTATAATTTGGGATAACTGTATCCACTGGGCCTCCAAGGGTGCCTGGACAGTACAGACCACAAATAACTACTTATGTCTAAGGTCTGTTTTATTATTATTACTGTACAAAAGCATAGTGCTATCTCAAATCTTGATAGTTTTCTCATTACTGCCTTATTATAGTTAATTCATACAAATGGCTTTTATTCTGTACATATTTTACTTTTAGAAATCTTAACTTTTTTCCTTTCAAAGCTTGCATTTCAACTTAAAGTTCTTTTAGCTGTGTAGTTCTGGGTAAACTGCAAAATTCTCTTAAACTTCAGTTTTGCTATTTATAAAACAGAATGAATTACATTTTACTTTTAGAAATCTTAACTTTTTTCCTTTCAAAGCTTGCATTTCAACTTAAAGTTCTCTTAGCTGTGTAGTTCTGGGTAAACTGCAAAATTCTCTTAAACTTCAGTTTTGCTATTTATAAAACAGAATGAATTATAAGGCCTATTGACTGACCCTATTGAATTATTGACTTATTCTGTTGACTACCAATGACTACGAAGGCTTGAATTGTAGATAATTGTAAAGCCTTCAAAATTATGGCCAGCTTTCTTTTGAAAAAAAAAATTGTTTCAGTTTAGCCTACAATTAGTAAATTTTGGAAGACTGTTTTTATTATCCATTTCTTAGTATTTTTTAAAAATCCATAGTTTTTTCTTCACTAGTATTTTTACTTTCTTTTAAACTTACGTACAATAAAATGCGCTTCTTTGGTGAAAAATTCTATGAATTTGACACATGCATAGATTTATGTGTCATCCTTCACTGTCAGAATCAGGATACAGGATACAGCATACAGCTCCATCAGCAAAAATATTACCTCATGTTGCCTCTTTTAGTCAAATCTCCCCCTGGAAACTACTTACATGCTCTTATTTCCTAATCCCTGGAAACTACTTATATGCTCTCAAATTTATACTTTATTAATCATGAAATTAATACATGCTTATTGCAAAAAGTTAATAAATACGCATTAGTATATAAATTTAAAAGCTAGTATATTCTCATTCCTCTTACCAATCTCATTCCTCTAATTTAATCAATATTAATAGTATGGCATTCATTCCTCCAAAACTTTCTTAATGTCCAATTTATAAAAGCATTTAGGAATGTATATAAACTTATACAGAGTTTCATTCCTTTTTTTTTTTAACTGAAACCTTTCTAGTATAGACTTTACAGCTTACTTTTTTCAATACTAACATATTTGGGGGATATTTCCAGATTAATGTAGAAATCTATTTCATGTTTTTAATAGCTGCCTAATGTTCCATAGCTTGATTATAATATAATCCATTTAGCCAATCCTCTATATTGGCAGACATTAAGATTGTTTCCAGTTTAGGCAATTACAAACAGTGCTGAAATCAATATAGATACATTCTTATGTACCAGTGTTTTATTTCTGCATGAAAGATTTCTAAAACAGGATTATGTAGTCTAATGGTATAATGATATGTATTTTTAATTTTAACAGATACTGTTATATTATTTCTCCAAAAGACAGTAAAAATTCACATCCTTTCCTTCTCCCACAATTGATGTTATTTAGTCTTTTTTAGTTTCACTTAATCTGACAAGTAAAAAATTGAATTTTGTTTTAATTTGGCTCCCACTGACTACTACTGAAGATTAGCATTTTTACATATTTATTGGCCATTTGATTTTTTCTTTTTTAAACTCCTTGTGCATGTCATTGAACACATTTCTATTGGGCTATATGTCTTTTTCCCATGATTAAATGAAGAATACGTGTCCTTAACATATGGCAGATACTGAGCAAATTAAATTAAATTTTTCTTTTATTTTTTCCCAAGCATTGTCTCAAGTTAGCAGCCTCATTGCCACCAAGAATACGTGTCCTTAACATATGGCAGATACTGAGCAAATTAAATTAAATTTTTCTTTTATCTTTTCCCAAGCATTGTCTCAAGTTAGCAGCCTCATTGCCACCGTGGCAATATATTTTCACATGTTAGAATATACTTCAATAAAATGAGAAACATTTGCTTCATTTATATTATTGTAATTTCAAGACAAACCCTTTATGGATAATACTCCAAGGTGATACACCTTTGTGTATGGCAGCAGAAGCAGCTTTCTGTACAGGTGTGTGTTTGCTGTCTCCTACCTCCTCACATCTTTACCCAGAGGAGTCTCTCAATGTCTCCTCAGATGCCACAGCCCTAATTAGCCTTCCATGTGACTCTCAGGGGCAACCTTCAGGGGAGTTTTCCCTTAAGCCCCTAAGGGATCAAGAATAACAGTGTTTTCACTCAAATGAGTCACTCTTTTAAGACAAGAAGGGTTTAATGCAGTGGAAGGAAGGACAAATGGGGGAAAGATCAGGAAATTGAGGTCAAAGCAGAGCAGGGCAAGAGAAGGGCCACTGGCTGGAGTGAATAATGGTGGGTACCATCTTTGTGGACCTGTTCTAAACCTGTCAACAGAGGGGTTTTTTTACATAAAGTTTAGTAGAGAATACGACCTTTGCCAAAATGTCAGAGCATTTCTGACCTTCAAGTCCAGTTGCAAATCATCAATGACTCTTACCAGAGGGGCGTTTTTATTATTTCACTGGTGCTCATTTTTTGTTGTAAGTCCTTACTTCTTATTCATAATCACCTTCTGTATCCTCCAAGGCTTTTCTCCACAGAAGAAAATAAAAGGCCAGTTTTAATTTGGGTTATTATTCTCATCAATAAGAATAAAAAATTTTTAAAAGCCACATTTTACATGAAGAAAAGTATGCTTTGAAATGGTCTCAGTAAATAGGAAATAAGCCAAGAAGTTCCATCTTGCAGATAGGCTGGAAATTTATCCAAGCCCCAAACCTATCAACTCCACCTTTTTCTCTCTTGAATATTCTTTGCCTAATGGCCCAGCAGAAAGAAAATCTCTGTGGGAAATGTATGAAATTCTTTATAGGCCAAGTTCCAAGAGAGATGACTCATTCTTTGGCATTCAAAATGACATCCCAGGAAGAGCTTCTACGTCAAAAAGGAGAACAGAAGATCAACTTTTTCCCTCTCTTGACAATTGCAATCTTTTTTCCTAACGATTCATTTTATAGCCAATTTTTCAAGTCCCCCATATCCAGAAAAAAGCAAATTCAAATGTAGACTGAAACACATCAGTTTTTGTTGTATTGTAACTTCATTGACTAGAAATCATTAGTATTTTGGGAGGGTCTTAATCAATTCAATTATATATTAAGCCAAAAAATTAATGTCTTTATATTAAGGTGAAATTCAATTTCTTTAATATGGACTTCAACTTCCTCAACAATTTGATTGCAGTCTACTGTTTTGACCTTTCATCTGACAGTTTCAGACCAGGAACATGGGCATGGGGGATGAGGGAGTCCAGAGGGAGAGCAAGATAAGGAGTCCAAGGTGAGGTGCTAAATGAAGGTGAGAGTTAGACATGCCCAGAAGGTATTGAGCAAGACAGCATCAGAGCATTCAAAGGTGGGTCATCCCACAGGAGTCAAAGAATAGCCCCGCAGAGTGATCCAAAAAAAACAAATAATGAGGAAGAAATGGAGAGTAAGATGTCTAACAAATCTAAGTCTCAGAGATGTCAGAAACTACATGAAGGGGCAGGGGACAGAAAGGGAGATTAGAACATCTTGCATACATGGCAGTGTCACCCTTAGGAAACCTCTTGAAAGGGTATGAACTGCTTCAAAGTCACTTCAGTCCAGTAATTACAAGTGAAAATAGATGAATTCCAATAGGTCTCATCTGTGTATAAATTCTAATTAACTTTTCCAACCTAAAATGTAAGGTGAAGAATTATAAATAAAGATGAAGTGTAACATCTAACTCTTTGCTAATTAAATGTGGTTCAGGAAGAAGAGCAGTAGCAGCATCACCTAAGAGTACTTAGGCAGTGCAGTATTTTGTGCCCCAGCCCAGACCCACTGATTTAGGATGTGCATTTTAACTAGGTCTTCTGGTGAGTTGCATGCACATGACAATTTGAGAAACACTGCATACAGTCCGATTAAACTAATCTTTAACTTCAGTCAGAATAGACAGCTCACCATTCCTAAAACATCTGATGTGCTCAGTCTGTTCTCTAAGCATATCCCCATGCTATTCCCCATCACCTAAAAAGCCCAACTTCCTTCCTTTCCAAATAGCTAGCTCCCATTCTCCTTCAGGGTGCAAACCAATTTCTACCACTTTTACAAAGGCTTCCTTGACTCTTTCACTCAGAGTCATTATTTCCTCATCTCAGTAAATTCACGGTATTCCTTTAGAATCACTTATTGGGAAAGAGTCACCCATCAAGTTGTGACACCTCCTCTCTTGCCATCTTGTATTATTATTTGAAAGTTTAGAAGAGTTAGCTTAGGAGACAGCATATTCATACTGCTTGAGAATTGTTCATATAGTATCTGGATTCTATGTAATTTATTTGTTAAATTAACCAAAGAAATATATAATAGAATTTTCTGAAGCCTGTAAATGTAAGTCTGAGAACACAAACAAAATTTACATTGCATAATATAAGTTGTGCACAATTTGCAGGCAGATAACTAATACATGAAGAGCCATAAATAGAGAAAGTATGTCTCAAGTAATAAAATCAAATTTTTTAATGTTCTGTGTGCAATTAATTGCAGCCAGAAACATGAAAACTGAAACATTTGATGGCCATCCATTCTGGTCTTAAAGATCCTAATTTATCTTAATTTAGAAAAATTTAAAGTTCAGGTTTGTGATTCTTGGTATTACAAGAGCCTGGTAACAAAGTCCCTTGCTACAGCAAATTAACATGATCTTCATAATGAACTGAGGCTGACAAGCAGCCAGGAGTTGGAATACATTATAAAGCAATGCTATGTTCAATTAGCCTTTTCAATTCTTTCAGAGTCTATTTGAGTCCCCTCTCCTTTAAAAAACCATTCAATTAAGACTAATAAAATTAAGAGTTTGAATACTATTCAGACAACTGTTAAAATATCTAATCTGTTTTCTAAATGTAAAAGATTATAAATCTGATTATATACTACAATTTCAAATACCCCTCAGTTTCTCAACTACTCATTTTTAGACAGATGATTATAATACTATTTGCACTTTCCATTTCATGCCTATTTCTCCACAGGTGGAAACTTTACATATAGTGTTAATCTAATTAATTGAGAGGATTTAAATTTAGGGGATAAAAAATCAATGATCGGTGTTGAAATCCAAAAAAAAAATGTAATTACTGCAATTAACAGAATATATAATGAATTGAGAGGATTTAAATTTAGGGGATAAAAAATCAATGATCGGTGTTGAAATCCAAAAAAAATGTAATTACTGCAATTAACAGAATATATAATGAAAAGGGAGAAAATGCAGAGAAAAAAATTTGATGATTATTCTTTATTATTCTGGCAATCTCGGAAGCTATTCACTCTTCCCTCATACATTACCTGCCCTAGGAAGGTAAATTTCTGAACCAGAAACTTCTGGATCAGCATCTAAATGAACCACTAGAAAGTTACTCTGTGACTGAAAAAGAAAAAGAAAACTTGAATTGTAACAGATTCTTAGAAACTACAGATATCTCTTCTGTCCAGGCCATAATGATTTTTAAATTAGTTGTTCATGAGCCAGCCCCATGGCTCACTCAGGAGAGTGCAGTGCTGGTAGTGCCTAGGCCCCGGGTTCGAATCCTATATAGGGATGGCCAGTGCGCTCACTAGCTGAGCGTGGTGTGGACCACACCATGCCGAGGGTTGCGATCCCCTTACCGGTCCTATATAGGGATGGCCAGTGCGCTCACTAGCTGAGCGTGGTGTGGACCACACCATGCCGATGGTTGCGATCCCCTTACCGGTCAGAAATAAATAAATAAATAAATAAATAAATAAATAAATAAATTAGTTGTTCATAAACATCAATCTATGCCTGTTTGGGTTACAGAGTAATATCTGCAGGAAGGAATAGCATTTCTCTTGTCATTCATCTGTTTTGGCACCTGGCTATCAACACATGTTAGCTATATCTTGTCTACCCCAAACACTTTACAGTGTCATTCTGCCTTTGCTCACCACTGCCTCCTCTTTCTGCTGAACTGCTCCCTTCCCACTCCTCAGGTAGTTTATAGTAAATTACTAAACTAATTACCTATAGCTGGAGGGAAAAAAAGGGTGAGTATCAGCTTTTGCTTTGGCCTCAGTTTCCTTCTCTGTGACTTGAGGGGTGAAGGTGTGGTGATTTCTGGTCCCCTTGCCAGTGGTGTGCTGGAGCCAGCTTCTGCCAGCTCTTGAGGGTTCACTATGCTCGTCTCTTCTCAGTTCCAAATCCAGTGACAGGTGACACCACATAACAGCTTGAAATAGACCATGATAGAAATATTTACACCATGTAAATTAGCAAATGCTACAAATCAGGGCTTTTAAATTTTCTTTTCATAGAGCCAGTTTACCAGCACACAGACCACTGCTTCTAACTCAGTTTATGAAAACAAACCAAGTGCCATCAGTGGCAAGCAGTGGGGAAGTCTGAATTTCAGTTCACCACAAAATAAAGGGGCATTATAAGAAATTTAGATTAAAGGGTGGGGACTGACAATATTGAAGAGAAAATGAGTTGATTACTTGGTCTCACAACGTTTATAAATGGAAATAACAGAAGACTGTCTGTCAAGATCCAGGTTGGGGCATAGGTTTCTACTTATGAGACAGCTGCTGACTGCTGCTGCTTTTCCAGTGGCCAACCTTCCTCCACCCCCAGAATTGTAGAAAAACAACAGTGGTGGAAAATGTGTAACACAAAATTGTTCTTTTTGAGTTGCTTACTACCCACTTTGGGAATTATGATTGCAATTACACTAAAACCTCTCCCTTAATTTGATTATTTCTTCAATAGAAATTCTGAAAAAGCAAAGAGTAATCCAGAATTGCTTTCAAAATAAAATATATTAACAACAATAATAAAACACTCCAAATTCCTAGTTGAATTTTATCAGCTGAATATAGCAACTTCTCAATTCAGTGCTTTTTAGGTTCAGACATGTTCTTTACAAACTTTTATCATAAAGCAAGAAGCTCTCTGGACCGGGAATGCAGAGGTCAAGTCACTATCTACTCACCACTATTTACTGCAACCCATAGACATCTCCGTCGTCATATGTGTAGGAATAATAAATTCTGCCTTCTCCCTCGACAGATTCATGTTAGATTTAAATTTAAAACAACAGGCAAGGAATGTTTATGAACTACAGAAATACCCTAAGTAGTTAGATTTATTATTTTTTTAGTAGCTCAAAGGAAAAATGTAGAGGAAACGATTGTTTTTTACCAGAACAAGCAGGCAATGAAAAAAGGGTTTACTATGAATCAACCATATCCAAATGACAACAGACTGAATCACACAAAACTGATGAACGACTTGGTGAGTCAATGCACCTCACAGCTATGTTATGGTGGCATCACCAACCATTGCTGAGAAGAGATGAGTAGAGTTTCACATAATAATTCAGTGGTAAAGCTCTCTTCTAAAATAACCTGAGGAGTACACAGGAAACTAAAGATTTATATGACTCGTTACTCCTCTACTTTCTTTAGTGTCATTTATATAAGGAGAACAAAACAGCTGTGATTGAAAGGAAGCTTATTGCTGCCTAACACTGCACAGTGTTCCCAGGATCAGTGAAATCTCGCATTTCATGAGACTAAGTTCTGGACAGGATTTTGTCAAGTGGTACCGACGTAAACTTCATTTGCAGGAAATTGTGAATATGCCTCTTGTAGAAGATCCGAATCTTTTCTCCCACTGTGGTTTTTAAATCTTCCCAATTTTTGCCATTTTCTGGCTTTCACTTAATTCTGTCAAAAACTGTACTCACCATATCCTTGTGCTCTAAAAATTTTTCATGAATAAAATATTGGGGTAGAGGATGGGGGAGATGTTGGTCAGAGGGTACAAAATCTCAATCAGACAGGAGGCATAAGTTTTTTGAGACCTATTGCACACAATGTTGACTTTAATTAATGATGCATTGTATATTTCAAGATTGCTGAGAGTGAATTTCAAATGTTCTCAACACAAAAAATGATAAGCATTTGAGGTGATGGATATGTTAATTAACTTGATTTAATCATTCACATTGTGTATATATATATATATATATATATATATATATATACACACACATATATATATCATAACATCACATTGTACCCCATAAATATACACAATTATAATTTGTCAATTAATAATAACAAGTAGATTAAAACAAAATACTACTCATAAGGATTAAATATTGACCTACAAACATTTTCTCCTCAAATTGAAAGGTTTATGAACCCATTTTAGGTAAAATTAAATTTTCTGTGTAATAATTACAGCTATCATTTGTCAAATGCTTAGAATATTTTGAGCCTGATGTTAAGCACTCTTAGTATTTTATTCTCACTTCAACCCTGTATGGCACTACTATTATTTTCCCCATTTTACAGATGAAGAAATAAAAGTTCAAACTCAGCCTGAAATTTCAAAACCTTTTACAGAGTATTTTTAGAGGATCAAACCTTAAACATTCTGAAGTTTACTGCATTTATTAAGTAGTTTTCATCCTCAGCATAAACCTAAAGGAGTACTTTTGATTAGCAGTCAATTTATTTTTAGGCTTTTAGGCTCCCGGTAAAAATGTAGATTTCTGGTAATACTAGCAAACCAAACACGGCATATTTTAAGCATTTGTTTATTATTCATTCATCATTTGTCGTTTCATTCAACAAGTATGTACTAACAACTCCTGTGCTCAGAACTCTAGTGGACATAAAGAAATAAAAAGCTATTTCCCACAGTCATCCAAAATAGTTTTTAAAAATTATCCTTGGTTTTAGCTAGTGGCATAGTTAGTTAGCATGTTGGATGCCAGAGTGGATCATTTTTAACATTACTTTTACATGTATGAAAAAATTATTCTCAGAAATAATTATGAAATGAGATAATAACTAGAAAAGAAATGTAGACAGTAAACATTTTTTTCAGTTGAACTTGTGCCAGTATACCAGTAATGAAAATATAAATAATAAAATAAATATTACAGATATTACAAAAAATAAAGAAGCAATGGATTAATTTTTAATTATATTAATGCATTTTGTTTATACAAAGGCAAAAAAGTATATCTACATGTTATTCTGTCTCGGTAATCAATAACATTTCAGTTTCTGTTATTGACTGTTAATTTATGCATATTTTCCAATGATGTTGTCAAAATTGACCTTCAAATATTTATGTTCAATAGACAGTACAGCCAGATTTGTCAATCTGTCTTCACTGAAAGTAGTTCAAAGTGTACTTTTCAGTAATTTTACTGTCGAAATGTTTTCTCACATGAAGCAACACATACAAAAACATACAGAATAAGTCTTAAAGATAAGTTTGGCAGAATTTATGAAATCTTATTAAATAATTAAATGCAGTTTGTGTCTTTGTTTCTTCAGGATTGTTTCTAACAGCTTTCAAATATCTCTGCAGTCAAAAAATTGCCACTAAAAGATCTTCACCAGAAAAGTCAGCATAAATATGTATCATAGTTGTCAAAAATTTTCAAAGATTGTAATTTTTCAGAATAATTTGAGTTTGCTTTGAGTACTGTTTATGTTTTCTTTTTCCAACACATTTTAATCAGTACATTTGAAACAAATGATACCACAGTAACTAAAAACCAGAACTTGGCCAACCACTTACTCTTGAAACAAATGTGTGTGGCTGACCCTTCACATGTTGGGAGACTACTAAATAAGTGGAAATTGCCCCAAAGTGTCTCCCATGTAGAATACAGTGTTTATTAAAGAATAGTAGCATACATATGTATGTATATACTATGTGTGTATGCACACTACATATATGCATTTCTATATGTATACAAATACATTTATAGATAGATAGATAGATAAGCAGGTAATTAAAAACAGTAGCCACGGAAATTATTTAGGCGTTAGACCGACACAGGACTCTTGAGGAGCATTTTATTCCTGATATTGTTTAGAGTTGCTGACACATGGTGATAATACAAAGTGGACTAACTTTTGTCTGGTTAATACTGCTTTCAAACCCTCTACAGAAAATGTAAACTCATATTTCCTGTACCCAGAGAGCTCTGCCCCCACTGCCATACACTTGGCATGTCACTGGTTTAATCTGGTGATGTTTAATCAATTAATTTATGCAAAAATAATATTTTTTAAAGTATCTATCAATAAAAAAGCAGTGACTACCCAAAGTCCCCCATCTTTTACTCCTCTCACTTCTAGCTATTTAAAGACAATCCAGCATACCTGGACTTCCTGTGGATTTTAAAGTTTGGCAGATGTGGGCTTGAATCCTGGCTCTGTTACTTACTAGCTGCGTTACCTTAGGCACGTTAGCTGACACCTCTGAGCTTCATTTTTAATTTCTCAAATCTGAAAAATACTCAATAGAATGGCATATCTGACATAAGTAACAAATGAAAAAGCACCTTCACATATCAGCTATTCATTAAATGGTGACTATCATGATTATCCTTTAGCCATGGCCCTGGACCTCCCATCTGCTGCACACCCGAAAATATTTCAGAGTCTTTGGGCAGTAACCACCTGTCAGAAAAGGTGGACTAAAGAAAGTGGCTTATTTTCCCCTTAAAAACCACTTAAAATTAATGTGCACTATCTTTTGAATTTTTGGAAAGGAAGAGAGAAAACTTTATTTGTAGGCATATGATCATCTATACAGAAAATCCAAAAGAATCTATAGGAGACATACTAGAATTAAGAGAATTTAGCAAAGTTTACAGATATAAAATAAGTTTATAAAAGTCTGTTGCATTTCTACAGGCCAGCAACAATTAGTAAATATAACTTATATAAAGATACCATTTACGACAGCAACAAAAGATATAAAATACCTAGGAATAAATCTAACAAAAGTTATGCAAGACCTAAGAAGAAAAAAAATTTTTTTTTTTTCCTTTTTGTCTTTTTTCGTGTCCAGCAACGGATCGCAACCCTCA
>NW_007727485.1:21029-32604 GCF_000696425.1 Galeopterus variegatus | reverse complement strand
TTTTTTTTTTTCCTTTTTGTCTTTTTTCGTGTCCAGCAACGGATCGCAACCCTCAGTGTCGCGCCCATACCGGACCAGGACCGGCAACGGGATCGCAACCCTCAGTGCTGCACCCGCACCTCGCTCAGCCAGTGAGCGGGAACCAGTCTGTATGTGGGATCCGAACCCTCGGCGGGAGCGCCGCCGCGGTAGCAGTGCGCCACCGGGCCGGCCCAAGAAGAAAAATTTTAAGCTGTATTGAATGCCACTGAAGAATACTTAAAATAATGGAAATATGTTCACATAAAAAGATATTGTAAAGATGACATTTCTCTTCAGATTGATTCAGAGATATAATTTAATTTTTTTAAAGGAAATGTAATTTTATTAATTTTATTTTTTAGATTCTAGGATGTTGTTGGGGAACAGCTGAAAGGGAGGGGAAAAGGGGAAAGGGGAAGGAGATGTGATGGAAGGAGGAGGAAAGAGGAGGGGTGGGATTGAGACCTGTGGCACCCCCCTCATTCCCACAGGGGAGCCAGGGCGCTTCCAGCAGTGGCTTGGTCATTGCCAGGCTGGGTGCAGATGTCAGGCGGGTGTGGCAAAAGCTGTTGCCCCCCACCATCCCAGCTTAGGAGAACCTGGGGCCCTTCTCACAGCATCTTGGGTCACCACTGGCCTGGCTGTGGGTGTCGGGGGCTGCAGTGGCCCAGGTCTGAGGCCCCCACTGCCCTGGCTTGGGAGACCCCAGACACTTCCTGCAGCAATTAGGTGGTCATCTCGGGTGGTTGCTCCTGTCAGGGGGGTGTGGCTAAGGCCTTCATCCTCCATCCCTCAGGACTTGTTGCAGGTATCAGGGGGCATTGCTGAGGCCCCCGGACCTCCCCTCTTTCTGGCTTGGTAGCCCAGGGGACTTCCGGTCCTTCTGGTGTTATAGGTGTTCTTTAGTGAAATGAGACCTTTACTAGTTGATTATCAATCTTTGTCTCTGGTTGTGGATACTTTGTTTTTTCTTTCAGTTCTGTGTTGGATTATTTGCTATTCCCACCACTTAAATTCTGTGCTGGAACTAATTTGTTGTCCTTTGCTTACTTCTAAAATGGGGGAATTTCTTGTGGGGACCAGTACTTGGCTTTGTGGTTTGGCTTAATTTCTGCTTTGCTGCTGTTTCCCTAGGGAAGGCTTTTTGTGCAGCTCAGGTTTCAGTGGTTGACTTTATAGGTACTTCCAGGTCTAATGAAATACAATGCACCTGGGTTGTATAGAAACTCTGGTTTGGACCTGAATCTTTTCATCAAACTGTACCCCATGCAATTCTATATTCCAGTCTTCTGGGAGTGGTCCTATAATGATTGTGGGGCAGATCAGCTGTCCTTGCTGTGCCCCAGTATTCTCCCGGTGGGCCCGTCTCCTCCACCACCCATGTTGCAAACACTTCCCATGGGACAGGCCATGCACTGGTCCCTTGAAATGACTCACCAGCCTCTGAGTGGCTCCTTTTTCTCTGTTGTTCTGGTTCCTTGCTCCTGTGTGGGTCCACGGGAAAACTATTAGTGGTCTTGCTGACCTGGAGGCCACCATGACCCTCTTCTCCCCTGCCGTCTCCAAGCAACTTCAACCGAAAGGCACAACTGCAGCTTTTGCCAGCTCCTGCTCCAAGCACTCAGCAGCTCCAGCCTGGACGCAGCCAGGGCTTGAAACAGTCAAAGCAGTTTTTTCTTTCTCTCTTCATGGTTTCTCCCACCTTCATACACTCCATACGTCTCTCCTCTTCCTCCCACGAGCTCTAGCAGCCCCAGCTTGGCTGTTGTTGCTTTTTTATAGCTGTAAACTGGTTGATTTGTGGGAGACAGTGATGCTGGGGACTGTCTATTCCGCCATCTTGACTGGAAGAATGTGCAGTATCTTATTGGTTATTAATTTAGTTTTTTATAAACTGTTTAAATAAAAATGATCTACACCTACCACTTCATCTTTTTATCACTACTCAGTGTTTATAAACTGCATGCTTTCTTCCATTCTTCTAAAGGTGGCACTTGAATTGACCAACAAAAAGCACCAATTCTATGGCCTTTTTTCATTCTCACAAAAAGTTTTCACAAAATTCAGGGGCTGTGAAATCCACTAGAGGGAAACTAGCAAATTCACTAGAAACTAATTCACTCAGTTTGCAGAGAAGAAATGGAAGCTCAGGATGGCAAAGAAATTTGTTCCACTACTTAGAGACTGAGCGGAGCCAAAGTCCTTGTGCCTCCAAGAAGAACGCCTTTTGCTCCAACTCCATTATTTGTCAGTTGCTGCTCAGAAACTTCGTTCTTCCCTCATTCTTCTCTAATTCTCCTCTCTCCTCCAAATGGTGGGCATTTCCCTTGTTTCTTTCTTTAGCCTCTTCCCTTCTCCATTTACACTCTCCTCTTCAACATCTGGTCTTTTTTCTCCTTTCACTAGCACATTTCTCCAAGCGTCTCCTAAATTTAACTCCTGTGTTGCTCCTACATTGTGAATAACCTGCTAAAAATTTCCACCTGAATGGAGTAATGGCTTCCATGATTCATCTCAGGTATTGGTTTCAAAATTATATAACAAGTTAAATAAGCCCAAGCCTCTAAAAATGTTCACTGAGGTTATTCATTCACTCAACAAATATTTATCCAGCACCTATTACGTAGAAGACATGGAGCCAGGTATTGGAGATACAAGGTGTACAAACTCAATCACCATTCTGTGGCAATAAAACATTCTACATTCTACCAGACACCAGAAAATTGTACAAGTAAATTTATAAATACAAACCATGATTAATACTTCATACAGAATTTACAAAGTGCTATGAAATAACCATGTGCTTGTTTTCTGATAGGTCTGTGGATGCCTCTTAGCTTACTCTTCCATTCATAGCAACAGAATGAATAGGAGTATCACTGGGTACACCATAGGGATAAGGAAAGCCAAAATATCTTTTTATTAATGAACTTCCAGTCTTGTTGATCTTATTCAACTACAGTATACAAAACTTTGCCAAAAGAAATTAAATAGGACACCAAAAGATGGAAAGACATTCTTTGTTCATGGATTGGAAGAATTAATGCTGTGAAAATGTCTGTAATACCCAAAGCGATTTACAGATTCAATGCAATCCCCATCAAAATACCAATGACATTCTTCACAGAAATAGAAAAAGCAATCCTAAAGTTTACAAAGAACAAGAAAAGAACCTGAGCAGCCAAAGCAATCCTGAGCAAAAAAAAAAAAAAAGATCAGAAGCATTATGCTACCTGACTTCAAACTATGCTGCAAAGCTATAGTAACCAAAACAGCATGGTACTATCTTATTTCTTCAACAGGTTTCCATGGAGTAATGGCTTCCATGATTCATCTCAGGTATTGGTTTCAAAATTATATAACAAGTTAAATAAGCCCAAGCCTCTAAAAATGTTCACTGAGGTTATTCATTCACTCAACAAATATTTATCCAGCACCTATTACGTAGAAGACATGGAGCCAGGTATTGGAGATACAAGGTGTACAAACTCAATCACCATTCTGTGGCAATAAAACATTCTACATTCTACCAGACACCAGAAAATTGTACAAGTAAATTTATAAATACAAACCATGATTAATACTTCAAACAGAATTTACAAAGTGCTATGAAATAACCATGTGCTTGTTTTCTGATAGGTCTGTGGATGCCTCTTAGCTTACTCTTCCATTCATAGCAACAGAATGAATAGGAGTATCACTGGGTACACCATAGGGATAAGGAAAGCCAAAATATCTTTTTATTAATGAACTTCCAGTCTTGTTGATCTTATTCAACTACAGTATACAAAACTTTGCCAAAAGAAATTAAATAGGACACCAAAAGATGGAAAGACATTCTTTGTTCATGGATTGGAAGAATTAATGCTGTGAAAATGTCTGTAATACCCAAAGCGATTTACAGATTCAATGCAATCCCCATCAAAATACCAATGACATTCTTCACAGAAATAGAAAAAGCAATCCTAAAGTTTACAAAGAACAAGAAAAGAACCTGAGCAGCCAAAGCAATCCTGAGCAAAAAAAAAAAAAAAAAATCAGAAGCATTATGCTACCTGACTTCAAACTATGCTGCAAAGCTATAGTAACCAAAACAGCATGGTACTATCATAACAACAGACACATGAACCAATAGAACAGAATAGAGAACACAGAAATCAACCCACATACTTACAGCCAACTGATCTTTGACAAAGGCAGCAAGAACATATACTGGAGAAAGGACAGCCTCTCCAGTAAATGGTACTGGGAAAATTAGATATCCATGCATAGAAGAAAGAAACTAGACCCATATACCTCTCACCATATACCAAAGTCAGAAACATTAAAATTATAATTGCCATATTTCAGTAAAAAATATTAATAAATTAAATATGATGTTTCTTCTTTCATGATAGGGACATTTAAATTATATCATTAAATAACCAAAGCACAATCAATAGTAAGAATAATAGTTTATATTATAAATAAAGAGTTCAAAATAATAAATGTGTTTTCATGTATTCTTCCNTTGCCATATTTCAGTAAAAAATATTAATAAATTAAATATGATGTTTCTTCTTTCATGATAGGGACATTTAAATTATATCATTAAATAACCAAAGCACAATCAATAGTAAGAATAATAGTTTATATTATAAATAAAGAGTTCAAAATAATAAATGTGTTTTCATGTATTCTTCCATCTTCAGAGTAGATATTTCAGAAATTGTCTCCTAATAAATGATTTCCAAATTTATATTTTATAAGAATAATTTATGAAAAAATTCTAAAATGTGTATAATAAACAGTTCAACTAATTTACCATTTTAAAATGCACTGTTTGAAAGTATGAATATGAAACATTTATTAGAGTGTAATTTATTTTAAAGTAAGCATGTGTGTTGTATGAATTCTTCCCAACTTTAACAATAATAATAAGCAATCTAATATGGATGTAGGATTATCTCTCTAATGAGTATATAAGAATTATAGTACAATTAGTGGATGATTGTATAATGGAATTATGTAGCTGGGCTCACATAATCATGTCATTCTATGTAAAGCATTTCCATTTCTCAAAATCTACTTCATGAAGATAGTATAATTACTTTCAGTAGCAATGTAGAATAATAAAACTTACAAGATATGTAGGTAAACATAGAGGACTTAACAATTAAATGTATGCCTATAATCATCTAATTGTCCTTCACATTTATTATTTCTTCAACAGGTTTCCATTGACAAGGCACAGAAAAGAATTATTGTCCATTCTTTTCATGCCTATCCATGCTGCAACAGGGCCATCTGCAAAGTGTATCCCCTCAAAGCCACTCTAACACCACCTTCAGGTTTTTCCTGAAGCTTCATCTGCAGTTGGTTAATTTCTGATGTTTGTGTCTTCCCACAAACAGAAGCTGCCCTAGTTTTTTTCTAACTTTTTACTAAAGTATAAAATATTCATACTGAAAATTACACACATCATAAGTGTCAGCTCAATGAATTTTTGTAAATTAAAACACCCATGTAACCAGAAACCAGATATTTAAAAAAAACAGAATGTTGGCAATTGCCCAGAAACCCCTTTTATGCTCACTTCAAGTAGTTCCAAGAATAACCACTGTCCTATATTAGTACTGCCTGATCCTAAACTCTAAAGAAATGGAATTGTACAGTACATACTCCTTTGTATAGGGCTTCTTTTATTCAATATTACATTTGTAATATTTGCACACACTGTTGCATGTATTTTTGTTTCATCCTTTCTCATTGCTGGATAGTATTCCTCACAATTTACTTTACCTTCTACTACTGATGAGAATTTTAGTGTTATTTTGCTTTAGGTTATTATTAATAATGCTTCTAAGAACATGTTGTACAGGTCCTTGACAACTATAAGATATGCATACAACTCTGTTGGATATGGAGCTTCTGTATATACATATGTTCAGCTTTAGTAGATACTGCAAACAGTTTTCCAAAGTTGTATTTATTTTTAGTCCCACCAGCCATGTATGAGCGTTTCAAGTACTCTAAATCAGTGGTTCCCAATTGTGCATGAATTTGCAGATGTCCAGAGTATATTTGGCAATGTCTGGAGTCATTTTTGGTCTTCACAACTCAGGGGATACTACTAGAATATTGTGTGTAAAGGCCAGGGATGCTGACCAACATCCTACAATGTCTAAGAGCACGTACAACAATGAATTTTCTGTTCCAAAATGTTTATAGTGTTGAGCTGACCAATCACATTTTTGGTCTTCACAACTCAGGGGATACTACTAGA
The DNA here is from genome assembly GCF_000696425.1 of Galeopterus variegatus. Lineage (NCBI taxonomy): Eukaryota > Metazoa > Chordata > Mammalia > Dermoptera > Cynocephalidae > Galeopterus > Galeopterus variegatus. The sequence goes on along the minus strand of NW_007727485.1, from coordinate 26,318 downwards.
ATATTGTGTGTAAAGGCCAGGGATGCTGACCAACATCCTACAATGTCCAAGAGCACGTACAACAATGAATTTTCTGTTCCAAAATGTTTATAGTGTTGAGCTGACCAATCCTGCTCAAAATCCTCACCAACCCTGGATAAGTTTTTTATTTTTGCATTTAGTCACTCTAGAAAGTATATAATTATACATTATCATTTTAATTTGCATTTTTGTGACAACTAAATATAGTCATTTTAAAGCCTTCTTGGTTCTTACGTGGCTGTCCAAATCTTCAAGTTCCCAAGATGACTACTTCAAATTTCCACCCTAAACTAGAAAAATCTTTCAGTCTTTGGTCCTATAGCATAGGTTCTGGAATCAAGTGGATCTGGCTTTGATTCTCAGCTCTTCTACCTAGCCAAGTTATTTAACCTCACTGAACTTTAGTTTCTTTATCTGTAATATGAGGATACTATTACCCACACTCTCATATAGCTTATGATTAGATATAATATAAGTAAGATCCCTGGCACATAGTGGAAGCTCAATGATTATTATCATCATGGGCCAGAAGAACAAGCAACTCAAAGAAATTAGGCCAGAAGGGCACTGAATCAAGAGTTAAGACCTGTGTTCTAGTTTTGACTCTACCACTAACTATCCATGATAAATTGGTCAAAACATTTAATGTCTTAGGGTTTTTCATTTATCTATGAAATAAGAGAGTTGCACTAGATATAAGGTCTTTCCAACTTGAACATTGTTTAACTGGGAATGTGACAAGGTCTCAGCCATCAATAAGTTCATACTAAGAAAGCAAGATAGTATACACATTAAATAATAATACACATTTGTGATAAATATGCTCAGAAGTACAGTGCTATAAATAAAGTGCTACTGCGATTAATGTCCAAGAGAAGGAAAGATTATCCTGGCTGGAAGAATCAGGGAACACTTCATGAAGACAGTGGCATTTGAACTAGGACTTGAAGCATGGACAAGGACAGAGGATAATTCAGACAGGAAATCGGGGAGAAGTTTTGAAGGACAGGAAGCAGAGTGGATAAAGGCTCAGGAGGGGAAGTATAAGACAAGTCCTAGGGGACAATGCGTCATCCAGAGTGACTGTAACATAGAGGTTGTGAAAGGAGGAAAGAGATGAGGCACATGGAGAGTAGGTATAAAGTGTTTGGAATGTCAGAAGAATCAGCATCTCACTTGGTAGAGGATGAAGGGTCATTGCAAATTACAGGAGAAAGGAGTAACATATCCACAACAAAGCTTTATCTGCTAATGCTAAAACCAAAGAACTGTGAAAGGAGGGCTGAAAATTAAAAGCCCAATTTGAAAAATATAAAAATTTAGATCAGAGCGTAAAAGGCTTTGACGTGAAGAGGCATGAAGAGTAGAGAAATAAGAAATTTTCCGGGAGCATAATTGAAAGGACTTGACAATTGTTCTGTTATGGAAAACAAGAAGTAGAGAGGCATCAAAATTAACGGAGACTTCAAGTTTAAATGACAAGAGGATTAGAAGTGCAGGAAAATGTTTTATGCTTTTCTTAATAGCTATCAAAAAAGAGGCTCGAGGAAGCTAGGCTAAGCTGTTCTTCTAAGCAGTATGAGGATACTTCAAAAAGTTCATAGAAAAATAGAATCAAAAAGTATTTCTCAAACAATAATTTACCATAGACTTTAATATGTTTGTAGATTTTCTTTTTTTTTTTTTTGTCTAATAAGGTAAATACTTGGGCTTTCTCAAGGACAGCTTCTATTAACTTCTTTTTGGGGAGAATGAAGAATATTTTCTTGTTTCTTTGCAGGCATCATATATGAGGGTCTTCAAATGGTTCATGGAAAGATTTGTGTTACCTTTTAATTCCATTTTTCCATGAACTTTTTGAAGTACCCTCTTAATAGTGTTGTAAGTGGAACATTTTGCATATTATAATGTCTCAACTCTGGACCCCAGATCCATTGCACAAAATTCCCATGTCAATTTTGGAAACCCTAAATGTCATATCTTTTGTCTTAAATATTTATATTTAACATAAATATGACAAAGTTCTGGGAAATCCTATTATCCTATGTATGTGCGTGTCTGTATGTTTACATTCGTGTATGTATGTATGTGTAAAACTATCAAATCTTATGAGACACTAGCATTGTAAGGAACGAAATTTAGAAAGATATTCACACACATGTTTCTGAACTGCTTCTTATAGAATGAGTAGGCTTTATATACATCTCCTTGGGATAGATTAATATCAGACATCAAGAGGTCATTAGGTGGACATGTCTAAGAGATGGAAAGAAATATAAATTGTCACTCAGGATAGGCCTGAGATCTGCAAATGTAAATTTAGGAATCACCTAACAGAGAACATAAATGAGATTAGGAGAAGAGGAGGGTTTGCAAGGTACTGGAGAAACTCACGAGAATATGTGGAAGCAGCAGAAAGCGTCTACATTTTAAAGACTAATGAATGGAAGGAAGAGAGACTGAGGGGTCCCTTTTTTAAGGGAATACTGAGAAATAACACTCTACCTGGGAGTCCTCAGGCCAGTGTCTGCTCAGATTTAAACTCAGTGATCTAAGGTATCCTTAAATGCCCTAATGTTTACAGATGTAGGTAGAACTCCTCATGATAACACAGCAATTGGCATATCCATTAGTTTTCTGAGTATACCACAAGTTGTTCTCACATAGGAAACACTAGGCATTCTGGTATCTGGCAAGAAAAAAGGAGAGAGAAAAGAGCAGAGTGGGAAGGAGCAACACCATATTTTTATTTAGACATCTAAATCAGAAAACAGATTAGATGCAAAATAGAGTTCTTCACCAGTGCAGTGTTGACATAGTTTCCACTAAGTGGATGAATGAGGCTGAACTGCCAACTAAGCTGACAGGGAGATGGGGAAATGATACGTTGGGAGGCAGGAAGAAGAATGAAGTACAACAAATTATTCATATTATACACACTGACCAAAGTTATTCAACTTTGGCAGTTCAACTTCCATATCAATTTGTCTAAAAGCTGGTGCAGAAGAATTGATAAGAAAGGTTATATAATATTTAGCTCAATAGTCATTTAGTACAGCTGTTTAGTTCCTCAGAATATAGTCAGAAAGTGTTTTCCATTTTTTAAATTAGCATCAATCTTGGATAGATTATCGAAACAAACATCATGAAATAATGGGTCTACCCTAGAAATGAAAAGCGTTTTAAACAAATTTTGTCTTTACCATTCTGTACCACCTAAAATAAATTGTCTGTAGCAAAGGTTTTCTATATATTTGATTCTTAAAAGAAAGAAAATCCTCCTAAGGGCATTTTATTGTTTGCCTAACAGGATGTGGGATTTGTTTTCTCTCTAGAAAATAAATTATTCGATAATATTTCAGAAAAAATTATAATGAAGTAAAATATGTTAAAATAACAAAACCAGAAAGCTTTATGGAATCCAAGAACAGTCTCAAGTACATTATAATAAAACATCATTAAAACAGTAAATTCCCAGCATTTTGAATATTTAGAAATTTACGTAAAGCAATGCTTAAAAATATAGATTAATAGGGTGGCTCCTGTCAAATTCTATTTCAATCATTTCTATTAATGAAGTTCAATGAAATCTAATTCTCATACTACCTAGAAGCCACATCCTTCAGTATCTACAGGGGTCTTTTTGCTGCCTAAAACATGTTGTTTATATTACGATAGCAACAAATCTCTTCTGTTTAGAATCACTTTGAAAGCAACTGCCTGAACTTTATCTTTATTTTCTGTTCTCTTTCTTTACTTCTTCTGGAGATAGTACTTTATGCCCTAAAATTCGTAGTAAGTGCATCATATGTGACATGTCAAATCTACATTTGTACAGTCATTGCTGTAAATAAGATGACAGAGGGAACACACAATAATTTACTTTTGCTTAGTTTTTTCCTCTCTCCACCTCTAGAAGAGAAAAGTTTTGTGGAAATCACAGGTGTTACATAATTCTGAGTGAAAAAATTTTAAGGAAATTCCAGTCACTTCTTTGGCTAGTGAAAGTGGGTTATACCTCAGAGAAGAATCATATGGCTGACATGGCATATACCTTAAGGTCTCCTAACATTATCTGCTGTGAGAGGAAATCTGTAGTGGCAAGCCACACCCAACCTGCCTGTTCTTAATGTCAGGACTCTTAAATGTCTCTTCTGACCCTTTATGCTTCAATTTCTTCATGTAGGAAATGGGGATCTTATGGTTCCCTACTTCACAAGGATAGTGTATGAACAAATGTAAAACAATAAAAAACTAAAAACTTAATATGGGATTGTGCACACTGTAAGCTATCATTTCTCAAAATGGCATTATTTGCAGATTTTGAAATGTCTACTTTTGCACTGTGTGAATTTAAGAGCAATATTAAAAAAAACAAAACTCAGGATAAAAGGAGAAAAAAAGCACAAGATCTAGGTAAAATGCTGCCAAATTTTGTGTGTACAGTGACACTCGGGTGTGACAATCCACACATAACTTCCATCTGTTATTTCTTAATTTACCATCAGCTGTTTCAATAATGTGACATTGTTCATCGTTTCTCAATCTTTTCAAAATATTTCTTCTTCCTTTTTTGTACTCACAACAAGGGAGTTATATAATAGAACATTAACTATTCTCTCAACGAGGCAACATTGTTTGCCTTGCTTCTCTAGAGGAGATGAAAAATACCAACCTCGGAGAAATTTCTTGGGGTCAGACTATCTTCCAGATCACATAAGAAAATAAATAATTAAAGGAAGCAAAAAGACTAGCTGAAGCAAAGTGAATTTCAGAAAAATAAAGGAGGCATGTTTTCGGGAAGTTTGGTTAAGAAAAATGTGTTTTTTTGGAACACTACTTTCTAGGGATATTAATCATTATGCATAAATGAAATACGAGGGAACATCAAAAAGTTCACGGAATGATTGGTATTATTTTTCAATTCTATTTTTCCATGAACATTTTAAAGTACCCTCATGTGTGTTGAGAAATATTAGAGTAAACAAGTAAACAAGTTTTACTGCAAAACTTCTAATATGCTTTGTAAATCCCTAAGAGGGGGAGTGAATATAACAGGCAGTATTTCCCAACTTTCTTGATCTTTCATTTAGTATCTCAGGGGAATAGTGTCCTATAAGGCATTTTGGAAACGCTAAGCTAAGCTGCTCAATTCATCAGATTTGTCAGTTTTAACACCAGACCACAAGGGTAACAGTACATATTCACAAAATAACTGCAGTATGGCTCTTGCCTCTCTAGCCCTAACCAACATTTCAGCCACACATC
>NW_007727485.1:17769-20639 GCF_000696425.1 Galeopterus variegatus | reverse complement strand
CAAAATAACTGCAGTATGGCTCTTGCCTCTCTAGCCCTAACCAACATTTCAGCCACACATCTCTCCACATGCAGATGCTCCGCTCTGTGCTGCTCAAATCAGGAATTCTCCCTATTCCCAAAACTTTCCCAAACACTTCATGCACTTCCTTATTCCTATGCCTTTGTTCATATTATACCATCTTCCTGCTGTCCTTTCCTTCTTCCATTTGCCTGCCAAAATCCTGTTCACTCTTCGATGTTCACCCTCAAGTGTTTCACCCTCTTCTGTCACTGCACTTCTGTGTGCTGCTCTTTAAGGCTGGAGTTGTCAAACTTGTCTGTACATTAGAAATATCCAGTTTATGAAAACTCTGATTCCTGGGTCTCAGCCAGTGATTTGATATAATGGGTCTGAAATATCACTTGGGAATTGGGATTTTTAAAAAAATCCCCAGTGATTGTAAGACACAGCCAGTGCTGAGAACCATTGCCTTGGAATTCACGATAGTTTGTTCTTTATAGACCTGTATCCTTAAAAAGTGTTTAAAATGTTTTAAAGGAGAAATTTAACCCTCTTCGTATTCAGAGGACTCCTGTACCTAATGTGAAAAAAAAGAAAAATTTTGGCTTATATTTTCATTAATGATACTGATGTTATTAAAAAGGTTTCCCAGATTACTCAGCTCTTCCATTCCTATTGTATATAAATTATGAGGGTATTTCAAAAGTTCACGGAAAGTTTGTTTATCCTTTAATTCCATTTTTCCATGAACTTTTTGAAGTACCGTCATATATTCTAAATGAAAGTAGGTCCCAAATCCAGCTATGAATCAACATAAACTGCGAAGCTTATAGAAATACATCAAAACTTTTTACCCCAAAACTTAATCAGAATCTCTGAGGTTAGGACTGCGGAAGCTTGTTCTGTTTTGTTTTTGATTTTGTTTTGCAAGCTGCAGTTCTAACGTCAATAGCAAATAGATTCATCTTGTAAATCACTGATGCAAAAGAGAGGTTATATAATTTGTGGCTTTTATAGAAACATTTACCCCTTATAGTGGTGTTTGGGAGGGTTCAGTAACAGAAAACATTGTCATAATTTTTCACATAAAAACAAATAATTTTTAAAAGATAATAAACCTAAATATGAAGAGAATACACATTGTGGGTGTGACTCATATATGATTCAAATGCGTATTTTACTATTACTATTTCCAAAGCCTCCTAAATTATGTATTTAATTATGTAAAATTATGTATTTAATTATGCTCAGCTTCTATTAAAAAAAACTTTCCTCAAGTCTGCCAGCATGACACTTGGCAAAATCAATGATCCAAAAGAAACTGGGAAAATGTGGGCAGTTATGAAGGGCATAATAGCTCATGTTGTAGGCAATTGGGTGAAACTTTCTTTAACTTTTAGTTTCTTAAAACTTTTAAAACTGGGAATCTCAGGTATGCTGTAACTCTGGAGTCAGGTGAGTCAAGTTTGATCCATAGGCCACCTGAGAGTCATCTGGACCTCACTTGACTCAATCAGACTGCATCAGAGGCTTGAAAAAGTGTTTATGAGTTTCTGCTTCCTCTTCCTGCTATTACGGTGAGAACATGTCCAGGCTAGCATGCTGGAAAGATATGAGAGACACTTGGAGGAAAGCCAAATCATATAACCAAGGCCCTTCCAAACCAGCCAGCCCATAGCAAACCCACCATCTAGCCACAGGTGCATGAGAACCACTCAGCTGACCCATAAACTCATGTAGTTTTAAGCCACTATGTTTAGGGGAAATTTATAAACAGTAATAGTTGATACAATTGACTTTAGTGTTTGAAGAGCTATTCTGTGAAAGAGACAGTTTAGAATCTTCTTGTTCCAGTTCCACTAAGAGAAAGGAAAAAAAAATTGTGCTGTGGATTATATGTCCCCCCTGAACTCATTGAAGCTTAAATTGTGCCCCCCACAGTTCTAGGTATTGGAAATTTGGCCCCCACTCTGACAGTGGTAAGAGGGTGGAAAATCCTATTATGGTAATTGAAAGGTGAGACCTTGAAGTGGTGATTAGACTGTAGGACAATGCCATAGTGAATGGATTAATAATGGTGGTCAGGAGCATGGTTCTAAGGGGGCTTTAAAAGGAGAGCACATGAGAGCCTCTCTCTCTCTGCTCCACCATTTTCTGCCATGTGAAAGCACTTCATTGCTGTAAAGCCACCAATGCAGAAAACTCTCACCAGGTGTGTTCCCTGGACTTTGGACTTCCCAGCCTCTGAACCTGTAAGCAATAAATATTATTTCTTTATAAATTACCCAGTTCCAGATATTTTGTTATAAGAAATAGAAATGAACTAATACAAGTCGTATTGATAGGAAGATAGAAAATACTTTCTAAATTGAAATCTAACAAGAGAAGTTCAAAGGTGGAATGGGCTATAGGCATTGAATTACCTGAGACTCAACTTGAATTATTCCGGTATAGCACAAATGCACTGTATTCATTCAGTATTGATAGGAAGATAGAAAATACTTTCTAAATTGAAATCTAACAAGAGAAGTTCAAAGGTGAAATGGGCTATAGGCACTGAATTACCTGAGACTCAACTTGAATTATTCCGGTATAGCACAAATGCACTGTATTCATTCAACAATTATATATTTATTGATCTATTTCTTTAATGCTACAAAATTATATATAAGTTATCAGTACAGGTATGCTGTAGCATGTATTGTTTTCTCATTTTTTAATAACTATTAGAAACAAGGACCAAGTACTCATTCCCCTAGTAATCCTCTTGGACATAGCTGCCAGAATTTTCAGCCAAGCTTTATACTTTACTGGCCATAGCTTACCATGAAAATGGAGAAATGACCACTCTGGGGGTCTAACAAAAC
>NW_007727485.1:16227-17318 GCF_000696425.1 Galeopterus variegatus | reverse complement strand
TTTTTAGGTATTTAAGTTTGAAGATTTGGGTAAGTGCCTACTTATGAAACATATTCCACTAAAAGTTATGGGAAATACAAAGATGAATTCAATACTGATTCTAGCCTCAAGAATCTTAGCTTTGTAGGAGAGTCAATCCCCTTACTCAAGTAATTAGAATGAAAAAATGTGCTATAAAAGAGATGCAGACAAAATGCCTTGGGATATCAGAGTTAGAAACAATTGGATGCAGCTGGACTGAGCAGCAAATACTTCATTAGGGGCCCAGAAATTAGCAACAGTCTCCTTTTTCTGTTTTATGTTTGAGACATCACTATAAAGTAGATAAAAACATTTAGAACCTTCTTTAGATATCTCTAACGAACAGGTGGTCCCAGATTGTCACATATCTCTACTTTCATCCAAATTTTAATTTAATGATATAATTTTAAAGTGACCTGATCTAGTGGGGTTTTTATTTTCCTTCCTCAATTAGGACTCACAAAATTGTCCTTTTTTTATGTTAAAGACACATCCCTACCGATTTTCATTACCGTTGATGTCTAATCACTTTGTTCCAAGCTCTTTGATCCTTAAAAACGTCAAATTAAATATTAATATTTTTAAAGCTGAAATGATAATTTTCATAATAAAAGCCCATAACTTTCCATGCCTATAAACCATTGGTTAATAAACATATAATTAATATTTAAATATCTGTTTTGACTTCATAAAAAAAAACTTTTGAATATAACATCTTAAGATCCTAAAGTCTGCAGTCATAAAATCACTAAATATGGACATTAATTTGACTCAGAGCTAATGCTTCTCCATAACAAAAAGCATTGCTTTAATGGGGCAGGCTTGGATATTACAAAGATAACAAATCTGGAAGTACTATCATCTGTTTCTTCAAATGCATTGTGACTTGCCCTGTGCACTTCCAGCAGCTCCAATTCAGGAAATGCTGGATTTTCCTCAATTAGCACTCATGTCCAAGTGGCCGTAATCAAATACATAAATAAACTGAAGCTTTCCCATGAGAACTAACTGTCAAAACTATGTTATGTCCAGTCACAGAACTGAAGAGCCTGGGTTTATAAATACTGCAG
>NW_007727485.1:9983-15274 GCF_000696425.1 Galeopterus variegatus | reverse complement strand
GGACACGAAAAAAGACAAAAAGGAAAAAAAAAAGATTTCCCAAATGGTATAAAAACACTAAATATTCCCGGTAGATCATTTTACCTGCATAATCTTGATTTTCTTCATTTCAAACATTACAAATCTTGGAAAAGCCATTTCTAAATCATACCAGTGACCAAGATAGACATAAATATTACCAAGCCATTCTAGCTTAAAAAACAAGATTTGTGTAGCCCTTGAGGAGGTTACTTTTCCATGTTTTAATTTGTTCTCTCTTCCTGTCTCCATACCCAAAATTATTAATTGTGGATTTACTACCTCCTCATGGACTTGCCCTTAAGATTATATGCATGTAACTTGCATAAAAATACACTAATGTTTCAATGAACGATAGCTCTTAGTATTGATATTAATACTGCTGCCGCTGCTAAATTTGTTGAAGATCATTTAAACTTGTGTTGACTGAGGATGAAATAATACCAGAGGGAATAAACTACTTATTGCCTGACATTAAAATGTATAACAAATTATAGTTTATCTATTGGTGATCCCTACTTAAAAATTAGAGCTACTTTTATCGTGACTGGTAAAATAAAAAGGCACAGTGATGTCATAATTTTTTATGATAAACATTACTTGCCTTATATTAAAATGTTTATTTAGCTTTGATCACTGTAATCAATTTTGAGGAGAAATTTGTGTCTGTTCCTTGCTCTATAAATCATACAATGAGTAATCTTTGACCAGCAGCAAAAACATCCTGACCTAGACAACAAAAAGATTAATTTTAATAATCATGTCTGTTATAAAATACATTTGTTCTTCTATTAATTAGCATTATGTGACATAAAGTTCAAATTCATTTCACTATGTCTATTTTCCAGAAGTATTTTTCACTTTTATAGCAAGGGGGAATAATGTAAGTATAATTGTTTTCTTCTGTCAATTAATCATCACTTACATAAAAATCATTATTCACATTTTTAAAAAAACTGAAACTAAATTTCTAGTGACTGTATCACACTCTTGTAGGTAACTTCCTATTCTTTCTTTTTCTCTCTCTTTTTTCACTAAATGAATTCACATCACTTTTGTCTTACAACCAGAAACTGGTAAAATATTTTTATAAATATAGAATTGCGTTATATTTCAGGTTTAACTTACACAGAGCTTTTCTCTCTGAGGAAACTCATTGCTGCTACTTTACCAGCTCCTACACAATTTTTTCCTATGTACTCTCTTTCACTCTGATGACTTTGTTCTAAATTTTATTTCTGTCTAAGGTACATATTCCTGGTGAGAGGAAGTGTTAAAAAGGGGCTTAAATCAAAGAATATAATAAATATCTAAATATGTATGAAACAAAAAAACCGATGTCCGATGATATGTAACAATTTCTTTAAATTTTGAAGTGACTTTATATTTTATATCATTGTTCAGTTTTTTTATTATTCCCAAAGCACCGCAGGAAATGGACCTAAGACATCTGAAAAATTGAATACTGTCTACACACCTTGCCTAGAACACTAGTGTAAATTGGCAGTCAGTCAGGTGTTCCACTTATCAATGTGTAAAAATCTGACATGTGGTGTGGTCCCTGCGTGTTAGCAACTTCTGATTTGGCTTTGACATTGATGTTAATATACTAAGCTTAAATGTGGGAATAAATAAAAATGATTATACTCCAAATGGCTTATGATTTTAAATAACACCCATTTTATGATAAATATATAACATATGTTTTATGATATTCCTCTATAAGCAGATGACAAATCTTGAAATTAGAATTCAGACATAGTAATAGGTTACTGATCATCCCCATTAGGTCCACAAAGTTAGGATCTGCTCTTCTTTTTCTATGCTTTCTTATTTCATCCTACTGCTTTCTACTCTTATGTGAAAAGAATATGCCTGCCAAAAACACACTCAGAATTCCTCTGCTAACAGATACTTGTAAAAATAAAACTTTTGAAAAGACATAAAGAGAAGAAACAGCATGTTCTAAATGCTGTGAAGATCTCAACATGATTTTCATTAGTCCTGACCAGTTCTCAATTCTAGGGCCATGAAGAACTATTTGCATTGTATAGTTTGTGGCTTTTTAGTGTTACTTCTAATGGAAAATCACCACAAAAATAACATATACTTTTGAACCCTGAAAGAGGTTCAAAAGGTAGTCAGTTCCAAAGAACACTGAACAAAGCTTAACAAGTAAGAATCATCTCAATTTATTTTTAAATTCATTTTTATACTACCTACTTCTAAAAGATACTGAAAGCAACAATTGGAAAATAATGCATATAACAGAATTTGATAAAATGAAATATCAAATCAAGTATGAGGAGATAAATATAATAAAAACCTAGACTTAAACTCTTCATGGCAGGGAAATTTAAATAAGAGATATTTTCACTGATGCAATTTTATTAGAAGAAACAGGTTTTTTTTTTTTTTTTGCTATCACAGTCTAAGGTTGATTTATCACATGAAAATATAGAAAGTTTATTAAGCAATATTAGTATGAAATAAGATAGAAATGCCTTCAGTAATTGTACTGAAGTTACATTAAGGTCCTTCATTTGAATGAGTTATATCATGAAATATTAAAACATAAATTGATGAATCTACTTATATAAAGAGGTAAGTTATTATAATTACCAGAGATAAAGCTCTCTGGTAATACAGAAACAGAGGTTTTTTTAAACCTAAAAAAAATGTCTATGCAAGATCTCTAATACCAAGTGTCAGTTCACAACTTGGATTTTAAGGACCTATGTAATTTTATTTTGTAAATGCTTAGGGACAGAATTCAGTGTTATTGATTAAAAACATATTAATGTACTTCTTGTGATAGTGTTTTCTTCCTAGGAAATTATAAAACCTTACGTATTTCTCCTGAGTAAAAGGTGCATCATCTTTTCTCTGTACCAGTCTGACCTGTAAGAGCATTTGCAGGTAGAAACACAAAACGTGTTCAAGAGGCACCAGTTATATATACTCAGAGCTGAATCGTCCCATCGATTCCAAAATTCCACATGATATTCATGAAAGACATAATATAAACTCCTGCCTTGGCCATAAAAGAAATTTTGCCTTTGTTCCTTGCCTAACAGACATGGTGTGAAAATATATGTCTGAAATTTCCAAGGAAAACTTTTAATAAATAGATTTGATAACTATGTGAGATAATTTGGGAATCTTTATCATAGGAGGCCCAGACATGCTTAGAGACAGGATCTAAATAATACCTGTGATTCCTCCTAGTCCTCTCAGTATCTTATCCAGCCATGGAATTTCAATGTCTGCCATCTACTCCAAAATCTCTCAGCTAACTTTTTCCACATAATGCATGATTTTTACTTTCTGAAACTTAGGAAGATTATGCTGATGGGAAATCGATTTCAATTGTCTCAAAAATTAAATTAAAAACAAAAACCCTTGTTAACTCTCTCAGGTCACTTAGGTGTCAGAATTAGCCATTACTAAGACCTGTCTCTTTGATTTGAATCTCCCAGGATGTTATTACCTGCTTTATGATACCCATGGTCTGTCTGTAACTGTATCTTGGTATACACTAGACAATATGTCATGTGAGGGAAGATAAGATTTCTGGGTTTTTTCATATCTGAACTCCCAAGTGCAATGGACAAGTGGACACTTGTAATCAATCAGTGAAGGCCAGGTGAGTTGAATTAAAGCTGTGGGTTCAATTACAGGAGAAGCCAGACTGTATATAAAAAATGTAAATGCTATCAATAAATCAGATATTTCAAAAAAAAACACTGAAATTTTAAATGAATTATAAGCAGCCAAGATACTATTTTCACAAAATTTCTGTTCAACTTTTAACTAATCCCACTAGCACATATGAAACAGACTAGAACAGATTTGCCTATCAAGTGGATGGAGAACCATTGTGCAAGGCCCTTAGGAAGTAGGGTACAGATAAATTCATATTGAGAAGTAAAGTTCTGGTACATGGATGGGTCTCTAAGCAGAAAGGGCAGACCTAAGAAAGCTGTCTCAATGTGAGACACTGGACAGCCCACGAATAGCTTAAGGAGAAAAGATACCTGTGAAAGGAGACTGACAAAGAAAATTAAGAGGGGCACGGGATTAGGGTCAAAGTGCCAAAGGCAGCTACCAGCTTACCAGCCTGCCTAAAAGTACAACTAGCTGTCAGGAAGTCCACACTTTATTTCATTGAAAAGCAGCCCAAAACTTTCTCTAAGGAACTATGCCTAGTTATTTAAATTCTTCCTTTAATATACTCTCCATCTCCTTTTTCCCTCATCACAATCACACCCTGGTAAAAAGCAATGCCACCTGTCAACATGCCGGTTGACCAATAAATCCCATTTCCACATCAAGCTTTAACTTGTTTTCAGTCAGGGACCCATTTCTATGCTTGCCTGAAACAATTTTCTTGGGTTAAAGTATGACCTCTTTTGTAACTACATTTTCCCTGCTAGATCACCAGGATCATGAAGCAATCATTTGAATTTACCAAACTCTAATTATCTGGGCAAAGGATCTCAGCTGCCGTAAAGGATCTGTTTTTCACATAAAAAAGAACAGAAGTGCAGTTGAGTTCCAATCCACCTGCAAATAGCACCTAGCATAGAATTCATCAAGAGGAGATGAGGATTTGGCATAAATCAGTGGTGAAGACCACCTGACTCAATCCCAACAGCTCTTCAATGGGATAATACATTAAAGATGATGGCTAGGTAGATCTGATTTTATCTAACTCAACCTTGCCTTCCCAAAACACCTGGGGGCCCTCTTTAAATAGAGCCTCACTGGGGTTAAGTATGGAATTATCTGTGCAGCTATCATGCCTTTTTGAAATTACATATGCACTTGGAAGAAAAAAGAGATTAAATCACATACAATTGGGAGAACTTTTCAGGAATATGGCAGGTGAATACACATTTTGGGGGTCATTCTGGATGTTTGGTTATTTACAGATGTCACTGCATAAGACATACACTGCATATTTAAGTAGATATGGATTATAATATTAAATTCATATGTATGGATTTAAATATAATTTAAGTTCAAAAAAAGATTTTAAGGCAGATTCAAGCTAGTGTTTTGTTTTAAGCATTACATAAGTATATTAATAACACTGTAGTAATGCTTAATCAAAATGTAAAAATGGCCACACTTTATATAACTATATTCTACCTGGGGGCCCTCTTTAAATAGAGCCTCACTGGGGTTAAGTATGGAATTATCTGTGCAACTATCATGCCTTTTTGAAATTACATATGCACTTGGAAGAAAAAAGAGATTAAATCACATAC
>NW_007727485.1:8557-9787 GCF_000696425.1 Galeopterus variegatus | reverse complement strand
CTATCATGCCTTTTTGAAATTACATATGCACTTGGAAGAAAAAAGAGATTAAATCACATACAATTGGGAGAACTTTTCAGGAATATGGCAGGTGAATACACATTTTGGGGGTCATTCTGGATGTTTGGTTATTTACAGATGTCACTGCATAAGACATACACTGCATATTTAAGTAGATATGGATTATAATATTAAATTCATATGTATGGATTTAAATATAATTTAAGTTCAAAAAAAGATTTTAAGGCAGATTCAAGCTAGTGTTTTGTTTTAAGCATTACATAAGTATATTAATAACACTGTAGTAATGCTTAATCAAAATGTAAAAATGGCCACACTTTATATAACTATATTCCTTGAGGTCCACTATTATCTATTATCTAAAAACCGCAGAGTGCCAGGAATTCCATCCATAAACTTCTATTATCCTATAGTTAATTCTAGGTCAACAACTAGTGGCTGCAACTTGACTTTAACATTTAATATTGTTAACATGTATCTCTGCTATGTTTAGAATATCATCTGGGGAAAAGCACAAAATTGACATATAATTAACTTCTTTCTTTTTTAAAATCTTCTGTTTCAAGAGGCAGAAATTGTGTTCATTTTCTCACTACTTTAGAAGTATTAATTTTCAATTCTGAATTCTAAAGTATATAATAAGTAACTAAAAAATCAAGAGTTAAAGAGTCAGTGAAGAAATTGCTGCTCCCTTAGAGAAAGAGTGTCTTCCCCCAAAATAAAACTTTAACTCAATCCATTGTATTGTACCTACATTTTGTCTGGTCATCGATTCCACCGCAATATAAATTTTTTCCTATTGCCCTTTTGTTTCCTTAACTGCTGGTCTAATGCTCCTGAAGGAGCTGTAGAGTGTGCACTCTAGTACAATAGCTATCAAGTTCAATTTTGTCTCCAGACACATTACTCCAGAAAGGTATAACATTCACAGCATTAAAACATTGCCCTTGAGTATAATCAGTTGCAATAACCAAGCACAATGTTTCCGATTTAGAGTGCAACAGCACTCAGAAACAGCAAGGGATTGCATAATATTTCAAAAGTTTTTCCAGTGCTATGTTATTCATGTGCTTGAACAGTTATGATGTTTTTAAAATGTTTTGAGGAGTTGATAAGAGCTTGTGTACAGTTTCAGAAAATAGAAAATAAAAGGACTCCTTCGATATGCATGAAGTTAAACTTTAGACACACTCTTTATTGCTCTGTTGT
>NW_007727485.1:5495-8414 GCF_000696425.1 Galeopterus variegatus | reverse complement strand
AAGCACAATGTTTCCGATTTAGAGTGCAACAGCACTCAGAAACAGCAAGGGATTGCATAATGTTTCAAAAGTTTTTCCAGTGCTATGTTATTCATGTGCTTGAACAGTTATGATGTTTTTAAAATATGTTTTGAGGAGTTGATAAGAGCTTGTGTACAGTTTCAGAAAATAGAAAATTAAAGGACTCCTTCGATATGCATGAAGTTAAACTTTAGACACACTCTTTATTGCTCTGTTGTAACCTAGTGCCAGAATCCTCAAGTTAAGGACAAGAGAGAAACTTGTTCTTGACAGCCCTAGAGCCACATGGGATGTAACATTACTTACCTAAAGATGGGTCTTTGGAGATGTTTCTTCCTGATTGTGACATGGTCATCCATTTAAAGGTGAAGGTTTAACTTCTTCCTGGAAACCACTCCAGAAAATCCAGGGAGGGAATGTGGAAGCTTATCCTGATCTATTGTGCTGCAAGGAGCCCAGAAGGAAAAAGTAGTTTCCTCTTTCTCTTTTTGGGTGCTGGGAGAAAATTTCCCTGCTCTCTGCCAGCTGAGCAGTGTGTCCATAGAGGCCACATAAGACAAGCACGTTAGGGCACTCCCCTACAGAGCAGGGTGTGCAAAAACCACCAAGAGTCACTCTGATCCGGGCAAGAGAAGTTGCACGGGACCCTCAGAAACAGAACAAAACAAACAGAAAATGTCCTACCCCCAGTGTCACCCAGGTAGGAGCTCCCTAAGTGATTGCAGCCATGAGAGCTCTCCTTCCACATGCTGGTCAAGCTCGGAAAGGCTAAGTCCCTCCCTGTCTTTAAAACAGCCTGTTCTGAGGCTCAACTTTTTTTCTTCAAAATAAAAGTTGTACAGCTGGTTTAGCAGTCTCATGTGAGTACCCTTTGAAAGTTCTGTTAAAATAAGAACTGTATACAAATTAAGGAGGAAAGATGGGCTCGGGTTGCATGGCTGGCTCTGCTTCAAGAGATTATAATTATTTTACAGTTTTACTTTTATTCATGCTGGATGAAGTGTGGAGACGACTCATCCTTTTTGGCCCTTGTAACCCAATAACCTACACTTGGCTGAAGTGGAAGATGCCATTTCAACTGACAGAAGCCCTTGTGAAGCTGGCCAGAGCTACGAAAGTTAGAAAAACAAAAATTGCTCATTTCTGTCAGTGACATTGTATGCAGATGTCTTTACCCAAATGTGGCTTTTAAACAATTGGGGACACTATAAAAAAAGAAATGGAAAGACACACAGACACACTTTTCTTTTTAAAGTCCCCCAAACTGCCTAGGAACCTAAGGTTTTTATATTGTATGATAAAATTTGAACTTATAAAAATAAAAGGAAAGAAAATCAGGTATAAAAGAATTTGCAAACAGCTGAAAATAAATGACATTCAAATTGTTTTACTTAGAAGACTTAGACTTACACTGCAGGAACTCTTCTAATTACAAATAAAGTAAATTCTCATATTTTAATATAACTTATTTTAGAGATTTTCCTGTATCTGAATCACTAACAAAGTTTCTACTCAATCAGTAATGTCATAAGATTCCAAGCCAGAGGTTTGGTATGTAATAAAATAAACCATCTCAAAGCACGATTTAAATATTTTTCAAATATACATGTAATAAAAAGGGAAAAAATGAGTAACACACATGCCCTTAGTTGAATGATGCACAAAAATAAGGATCAGCTATCACAAAAGAAGATATGATCTATAGTCACAAGCACTCTCTAAACACTTCCAGAACACCTTTATTTTCCTCCTAGAGGAGAGAGAATGAAAGAGAGGGGAATTACAAAGACATCACTGATTTTATTGAACAGTTCTAATCCACACTAGGAAATGTAATCAGTCTGAGAGAGCATAGAACTAAAACTAAAGTAAATGGGTTCTAGTCCTAGTTCTACCATTAATATGCTGGGCTACTGTGGGCAAATTCCTTGACCTATCTTAGCCCCAGTTCCCTTTTTTGTAAAGTGAAGTTACAATATTGATGGAATTTTATGTACCTTTCCAGCTCTAATGAGTATCATCACATTATTTCTAAATATGATTAGTCCACTTCTTGCAAAGAAACTATTATAGAAATTATGTTTGACACTCCAAAAACTACACACTTATTATATAGTTATAATTTAGTAATAAAGTTATAAATAAAAAAGATAATATTATATTATATATAATATTTTATGTGGCTATTATGTACTTGTATAATGACATCTAAATCAATGTTCCCTTCATTGTATTCAATCATAAATTCAATATGTAAGTATTCAATCATAAATTCATCAATAAGTATTCAATCATAAATTCACATGCATGCATTTAGCATATTTAACTGCAGTTAAATATGAAGCCCATTTATATCCAACTTGATGTGCAGACCTTTGGAGTAGATGCTTTATTATAACTATATGCTTTGGCATTCTCTGTATATAGGAAGATATATAAGTAATAACACATCATACAGGTCCTCTTAAAGGATTTTTGCATTTGTGGGTGGCAATCAATTTTTGTAGTCATGGTTAACCTATATTACTATTAATTTAGTGTAAATATTTTTCCTAAAGGGCAATTCAAGAGAATAAGCCCATCGACTTTAAAAAATTAACCTCAATTTTGTCTATTTTTGAATTAAGTGTATGTGATGGCTTCTTCATGAACACACCGGAAGGAACTCAACACAAATACGAATAAACATCTAGCTAACATACAATTCAAAGGCAATCAAGTATACAATCTACACTCAAAGGATTGATTGTCAACTGAAGAATCTGAAAGTTGTTAATCATAGAAAATCCATAACATCTTTTCTTAACTAATGGTTTATATTCATTTTTCTCTTAAGTGATTAAGGTAGAAATCTAAGGTTTACATTTACATTAAGCACTATATTTAAACCCAGTCTTG
>NW_007727485.1:1847-4765 GCF_000696425.1 Galeopterus variegatus | reverse complement strand
GCTCCCGGGATCTTTCCCAATAACCTAGCGTGGACCTGTGTGTGAGGGATCTATGACCCAGCCTGGCATGTGAGGGGTCTGGTGACTCAGTCTGTACAGTGGGTTTGATGGGTCTGAGCCCTACACTTGACGATACAAATGGAAACTTAGTATAACTAAAATAATGAAATGTTTTGGCTTTAGTTATGAAAGTCATGTGGCAATACAATTAGAATAGCTGTAGCCTCAACCTGACAACTGGCATATTCACGTAGCTTTACACTGCCTCTAAAAAATGTGCCAGAGAGACGAAGCATGGAGGTGGTTGGCACAGTGGTGAGCAGTTTTTTGTGGTGTTTCCTCTGATCATCTCATGACACGGAGTCACCAATAAAGATAGTTGCTGTGGAATTATATAAGAGACTCAACTTGTGGTGCCTAAGCCAGGGCAGGGCTGATCAGGGACAGATAAGAAGTCTCCATTCTCTTCATGCTCCAGCCAATGGCTAACTGCAAAGAAAGGCCTTTCCTCACATGCCTCTTGCAAGTCCACCCTTCCTCAGACTCCCATAGAACTCGGGCGACGACCTTCTTTAGCTGCTCTGTAAATCCCCTGGCTCCTTCCTTTTCTTGGAGACATCACTCATTAATGAATGTTCCCTTTATTGCAAGAACCTGGATAAAGTCATCTCCTGTAATTGTCCAGTTCATTTTGTTTCACAAGCATTTTTTTCTACACCATATTAAAACAGTAAGATAAAAATGAAGTGTCAAGATATAAGGTGGAACAGAATAAAATTGTCTTCTGTAGGTGAATCGTTTCCTTTTCCAGTCATTGCTTGGTGGCTCCTGCTCTCTCCGCAGGTCCTCCCTTCCTCTCTTTATTCTTCTTGTTCCACTTCCTTGAAAAGCCACTGCATTTTACGTTTTGTTTCATCTTTCTTTTCTCATCCATTTTTATGCATCTTAAAATTCCTGTCAGCTTTAAATAAATTTACTTTTTCATTACCTACAGCTATGTCTTTCCCCCCAACTTTCTTCTTCTTCTTTTTTTTTTTTGTTAAAGATTACTTTATTTGACACATTAATTGTACATATTTATGGGGTACAGGGTTAAATTTCAATAGATATATACAATGTGTGCTGATCGAATCAGGGTTATTAACACATTCCTCATTGTAACAACTTATTTCTTTGTGATGAGAACATTGGAGCTCTTCTCTTCTGGCCAATTGAGAACATACAATAGATTATTATTTATTATAGATGCCAGGTACTACTGTGACCACTAGAGCTCACTTGTCCTATTTAGCTGTGATTTTGTATTTGTATCTATCCTCCCCTCCTCTTTCCAGCCTTTAGTAACCACAGTTCTCTCTATTTCTATGAGCTCAAATTTTTTTCTTTCTTTATTTATTTTTTCCTTTAAATTTTTATTTTGTCAATATACAATGTGGTTGGTTATTATGGCCCATCACCGAAACCTCCCTCCCTCGTCCCTCTCCCCCTTCCCACCCAAGAATGTCCTTTCCGTTTGCTTGTTGTAACAACTTCAAAAAAATTGTAGTTGTTATATCTTCTTCCCCCCCCCTTGGTTTTGTGTGTGTGTGTGTGTGTGTGTGTGTGTGTGNTTTTCCTGATATGGTAAAATAAAGTCAGGCTGACTCTGGCTAACACTTCCCCACACACACTTGTACATACACGTACACTCAAACACACACAACACACACACATATACACACACACACACAGACACACAACACACACATACCCTATCCCACTTAGTGCTGTGATACTCCCCCAGAAAAGTACCTAGATCTTCATAAAACTAAGAAAAGTAAACATGTGCATTAAACACAAGAACTACTATAATTTTCCTTTGTCATAGCTATAAATATTGCATCAATAAAGTGGAATAGATCTTGGCCAACCATACCATGAGATAAATGTCAGGGTGGGAATTATTCCTGATGGACTAACCAGAACTGTCCCTTACCACTGGAGAAAAGCTGTTGCATATAAGTGAGTGTGACATCATTTTAGAGACAACTTAAATTTGATGTATCCTTGTAAGGTAAGTCATTCATAACTTTCNTAACCAGAACTGTCCCTTACCACTGGAGAAAAGCTGTTGCATATAAGTGAGTGTGACATCATTTTAGAGACAACTTAAATTTGATGTATCCTTGTAAGGTAAGTCATTCATAACTTTCAGCATTTTATTCATTTTTTATAACAAATGTCTTGCTACAAGTTTCACAACTGATTAAGAAGCTAGTTGATGCATGGTAGAGCTGGGATTTGAACTCAGATGTCTTGTGCCTGAGCCCAGGCTTTTACCCTCTACTAAGCAGACTGTCACCATGTCAGGCACTCTGCTTCTGAGGCTGCTTGGGCTCCTTCTGGGCTGTATTTAACACTGTGGAGAAAGAGGAGAAACAACTAGCCACTCTAGTTTGTATCTATCCTTCTCCTAACCCCCTACCCTACAATCATAACATTACCCATTGTGTTCCTAATACTTATAAGAGCTAGCCCTAGAAACTTCCAAAGGGCCTTCTGACATCAAGGTGAAATGAACAAGTTAATCAATGAATATTTCCTACTAAGATCTGAATGGAATCTTTGTTCTACTATAACGTGCCCCAGACTAACGTCAAAGAATGTATATTTAAACCCCAGCTCTAGCAGTAATTTTCTCTTCAACTCCCTGTATGTTAGTTTCCTCACTATCAGACTAAGAGGTTAGGCCAGATGACCTCTAAGATCTTTTCCAGCTCTAAAATTCTGTGACACTCTGACTGACCCTATGATAAACTGTCAAGTTATTCAAACTTAGTGTCCAACCAAAAATAAACTCTGCAGTCATTTTTAGCTTTTCTTAACCACAACAAGTTTATACATATGACCAGAATAATTTTTATCCTCATTGTTGTAGA
>NW_007727485.1:0-976 GCF_000696425.1 Galeopterus variegatus | reverse complement strand
TCACCCACATCCTCCATCTGGATCTTTCCTAAGGCTGTTAATCCTTTGGCATCTGTGTAGGATTCCCTGACCCCATGCCTTGGGCATGGCAGGCTCATGACAGATACACTGCCCCCATCTCAGCTGACTTCTGAAATCCCCAGAGGGCTGGCAGGTCTTCCTGAGCCCTCCATCCCACACAGGCACTGAGGAAGGCTTGGGATTAGCCACACTGTACCACAAGTTTTACTCTGTAGCTAACTCACTAAATCATGGCAAAATCCTCTCTGCTTTAGGCTTTCTCTTTCAACCATACATGCTCCTCACCCTAGGATTTCAGTTTACAAGTAAAAAGTCAAAATACTTTGTCTGACCATTTGCACAAAATGCCTCCTATTGGGTCCCCTTTTCTATGCTTCACCAAGGCAGAAGAAATATGCTTTCCCCATCTTTTGTGGCAGAAAATCTTTTAGTTATCTCCTGAGTGCCCTTTGTCCAAGGTTTACAACACACCCAAGTTCAAGTCTATGAGCTTTAATTNTGTTAATCATAGAAAATCCATAACATCTTTTCTTAACTAATGGTTTATATTCATTTTTCTCTTAAGTGATTAAGGTAGAAATCTAAGGTTTACATTTACATTAAGCACTATATTTAAACCCAGTCTTGGAACCTAACGGCCAATGAGGTGTCAGTAAATTAAATATTCATTTGGCACAAAAAAAATATGTATTTATTAAATGTTTCATTAACTTTTTCTCAAAGAGCATTTAAATTTAATATTGGGAAGAAAGTTGACTTTATTAACTTATTCAGCTTTAATGTAGGATTCAATGAGATGAAAAGACCTTACTGTTGTTGCTTAAATTACAAAAATATATTTTTTACATTAACACAACTGTACTGTGCAAAATATTAAAATGTATGGTATTACTAACCAGACCAACTCCTTTATAAAATAGACTAAATATAATTTATTATGAATCTTTTTTTTTTT
>NW_007727484.1:398317-408584 GCF_000696425.1 Galeopterus variegatus | reverse complement strand
CCCCTGACTGCCCACAGCAACTCGCTACCTCTGCTCCTCCCCACCCTCTCCCAGGTCACCCGTCTGCTGATACAAGCTCCAGGAAAGGGTTCCTCTCAGTGTGGCCCCGGCTCCCAGTCGGCGCCCAGTGCACAGCCAGCCCCCGCGGGTGCTTCCCCAGCGAGTGGAGTGGATGGGTGCTGTGCAAAGACTGTGAAGCGCTCAGTGTCCTCTGCTTGCCTGGGCTACGAGGCTGCAGAGCCCAGAGCCGCGCTCCCAGAGGCTCACAGAACAGCACCCAGCTGCTGCCATGCAGCTGTGCCCAAGCGACACCTGAAATGGGGAGGAGGACATCCACCCCTCGGGCCACAGAGCAGGGACGAGCGCTCAGGGGTGGGAGCTGTCCCTAGAGCCCAGGCTGGGTGGTGTTGGCCGTGGGGCTCACTAGCCCCCGGCAGGAGGCCTGGGCCCCGGAGTGAACACCTGCAGCAGCTGTCCCACAAAGCACCCTGCCTAATGTGTGTGTGCAAAGACACCTGTGCGCAAAGACACCTGTGCAAGAAAAGGGGGACGCAGCGGTGCCCGCAGCAGCTAGGAGAGGGGGTGTCCACCTCTTAACAACACACCCTGCGGGCTCCGTTCTCTCTGGCATTTTCTTCACAAGCCACTCAACTTCTGTAAAAAAAACCTGCATGATGATGGACCAGAAAACGGAGCAAAGTAGAATCTATTGATATTTTCCTCTTGGATCTGGTGCCGTCCCAACCACCTGTGCTCCTTCCGCTGGGACCAGCCTCGCTTGCACAAAGCCCACCCTCCAGACCAGAGCTTGGCATGGCTGCTCCGTAGGCCTACGAAGCTCCAGTCCCCACCGCCCCCAGTCTGGGCCCGAGACACCATCCTATCCGGCCTCCAGTCTATCTGTCCAGAAGGTCTCGAGAGTCCTGGTGGTCCTCCTTGGAACCCCAAGCTGGCCACCCGCCAAGGCCACCTTCCCAAGCGCCGCTGAGCCCTAGCCTCAGGTCACCTTCCCCGCTTAGCCCAGCACTGGCGGCCCCTCCCCAGACACCTAGCCATCCTGCTGCTTCCGAGTGCTAAGGGGAATGCCTGCCACTTTTATAATGAGGAGGAAATAATATCCACATAACAAACAAACAATTTTGAAAAACACAATCAGAAGAGCCACTGCACAGAAAAAGATGAAGAATCGCCTCCCCCATCCTGAATGCAGGTCCAAACATCTCTCCTTCTTGGTCTGGTTTTCACTTGTTTTTCTCGCAGCTTTTCCTTGGTGTATTCCCTTCCTCTCAGCTGTCAGAACCCTCCATCTCAGGGAGAAACAAAGGGGGATTCTTTTTTGGTTTTGGGGTGTTTTTTTGGCAGCTGGCGGGTATGGGGATCCAAACTCATGACCTCAGTGTTATAAGGCTAAGTTCTAACCAACTTAGCCAGTGAGCCAGCTCCGAAGGGGGATTCTATTGTCAGCTTTGTGTGGCTCTTTCTTGGCCTTTATCTCTTTCTTTTTGTTTTAGTGGCTGGCTGGTACAGGGATAGAACCCTGGACCTGGGTACTATCAAGCACCACGCTCTAACCGAACAGCTAACCAGCCATCCCTGTACAGGGATCCAAACCCATGGCCTTGGTGTTATCATCACCGCACTCTCTCAAGTGAGCCACGGGCCGGCCCCAAAGAAAAACATTTTTGAACACCACCAGAGAAACAACACATTACCTATTTGAGAATAACTTGAATATCTGGACTTTCATCAGAAGCCATGCGGCCCAAAAGGAAGGGGCACATTTTTCGAGTGCTGACATATGAGAGCTGTCCAATCAGAATTACACACCCAGCAAAGACGTGCTTCAGGATGAAGGTGAAGCAGAGACATTCTCAGATGGAGAACTGAGAGAATCTGTGGCCATCAGACCTTCTCTCAAAGAACTGCTACAGGACAACCTTCGGAGATGACACAGGAGGACGCTTGAGATGCCAGGAGTGAAGGACGGGCAGCAGAAATGGGAACTGTCTGGGAAGATGCCGCAGACTGTCCTCTTGAGTTAAAAATTATGTCTGACGGCTGAAAGCAAAAGTTACGACACCGTCCAAGGGGCCTTCAGTGTACACAGAGGGAATAGTTAGGACAATCGTGTCATAAACGGGGAGAATAAAGCGACCCGAACGGTGATGAGGTTTCCACGTTCCACTTAAGGTGATAAAACGTTGATGTCAGTAGACGAGGATGAGTATGGATGCTGTAATCCCACAGCGACCCCTGAAGATATTATGTGAAGAGACATAATGGAAACCACAGCTGGTAAATGAAAGTGGAATACTCAAAAAAGTTCAGGTAACATAAAAGAAGACAGGAAAGAAAAAACAGAGTAATACTAAAAATAAAAGTGGGGGGTGGGAAACAAAAACATAATAAAATAGCAGACATAAAGCCTAACAGAATAATTACATTAAATATAAAGGGCCTAAACACACAGGTTAAAAGATGAAGACAGAAGGAATGACGAAAACACAACCCAAGTACACGCTTTCTACAAGAAACTCACTTCAATGTAACAGTTCGGGAAGGTTCAAAGTAAAATTTAAAGAGATATATCAAGTGTTAAACAAGGTCTCCCCAAGTTCCATTTCCACCTTGGACTTCAGAATGTGACCTTACTTGGAAATTGGGTTTTGCAGATGTAATCAAATTAAGATGAGGTCACCCTGCCTTAGGGCTGCACACACTGTTTTTGTCCACTGATTTGTTCCTCCAATACACATTCAATATTGCGCACAACGTCACAGCTGTGAAAAACAGTCTCCTGCCCTCATGCAGCTCATGTGTCGGTGCAGGAGAAGCCACAGATGAGCTAACTGGGAAGGCTGTGTCATGTGTTGGGGTGACAAGAGCAGAGGAGAAAATGAAGCAGAAAAGGGGAACTGAGGGCACCGGGGGTGGGCAGGGAGGTCAGGGAGGCTGTGCCAAGAATGTGGGTGCAGGACATGTGGGGGCACACAACGTCACAGCTGTGAAAAACAGTCTCCTGCCCTCATGCAGCTCATGTGTCAGTGCAGGAGAAGCCACAGAGGAGCTAACTGGGAAGGCTGTGTCATGTGTTGGGGTGACAAGAGCAGAGGAGAAAATGAAGCAGAAAAGGGGAACTGAGGGCACTGGGGGTGGGCAGGGAGGTCAGGGAGGCTGTGCCAAGAATGTGGGTGCAGGACATGTGGGGGCAGCTGGCTTTCTTGAGGGGTGCTCAGGCAGAGGAAACAGTGGGCACAGAGGCAGGAGGCAGGAGAGGGCAGTGCTCACGAAACAGCGAGGAGGCCCTGGAGTGACACAGTAACATCAGAGATCTGCTTATTCATGCTTATCACAGGACAGACACTGCGTGCTCTAACTCTCCCACTAGGGCTGACTCAGATCCACTCCTACAGCATCTTTTCCCAGAAGTTTCAACCCGTTTCTTCTTTCTAATCAGCTGACAAAGCAGGGGAGGTCCACCACATTCCTCCTTTTCACACGCAGCAGACCTTCCCTCCAATGCTGCACACACTGAGACATATCTTAGCAAAATTCTTCTGGCACTGCCAAAATCGAAGTACTCTCTCTACCCTGCCCTGCCCAGAGGTGCCCCTGTTGGGTGCTCTGGGGCCTTTCCTGAGGGTTGGGCAGCCCCACAGCCCAACGCCCCAAGCTGCCCCAGTGCTTCTGCTCTGGTTTCTGTGTCTCATCTTCCCTCCAAGGCCAGGTGGGGCTCTGGTGCAGGACTAGGCTCCAGGGTGGGGAGGGGTTCTGGGGTAGGGATGTGGGCTGGGGTGGTTGGGGCTCCAGGAAGGGCAGGACTCCCACATGGCTGCCTGGGGTGACCCACCTCTCACAGGTCCCTGTTGGAGGCTGCCCAGGATCTTCTCACCCAAGAGATGGATCAAGCGAGTCACCACCTGGGGGCAGAAAAGGAAGAGTGGTCCCCAAACTATGCATTTCAAACCACGAAAGGCTGGGGATTAAAAGCTCCACAGTGATGCTCAGGAAGTGACAGGCCTAACCCTAACCCTGTGCCTGCTTTTTTACTTGCCATAAACTGCGGGCTGCTGTAGGCTCTAGAGGGAGCCTGCATGGGCCAAGCCAGCACCTTTCTGATTTCCGGGAAGGTGGGACTTGACTCTGAGGGGACCCGGTGATCACCCAGCCCAGGGTGACCGTGGCAGGACAGACGTGTGAGGGGCATGTCCTCTGGGACCTTGAGCCCAGTCCACCTCTTGCTCTCAAGTCCAGGGGCAAACAGACACCACCAGAGGAAGCACCATGACCACAGAGGCAGGACAAGGACAGGCTGGCGTGGCCTCCCCACAGCTGAGACCTCAACTTGGCCAGATGCTGTCTGCCTGAGTGGACAACCCTGCTCCAGGAGAGAGCTGGGCACGTGGGCTGGGGGTTGGAAGATATCCAGAAATTACTACAGTTTTAGATATAATAATGTTATTTTTGATTGCATTAACATTAAATTTTTAGAGTTGTAAACTAAAGTATTTCAAAATATCTGCAATTTACTTCTTTTTTTTTTTCTTTTCCCTTCTTGTCTTTTTTTGTGACCGCAACCCTCGGTGTCGCACCCACACCACGCTCAACCAGTGAGCGGACCGGTCTCTATACGGGATCCGAACCCTCAGCAGGAGCGCCACCACGCTCCCAAGCACCGCACTCTACCGAGTGCGCCACCGGGCCGGCCCTGCAATTTACTTCTTAAAATGCATTTTTAATTGACAAATACAAATTGTTATAATTTCTTTTAAAGGCTTTCATATAAAAATAAAGTGAGTTAAATGTGTTTTGATCGCTAAGGTTTACAAGACGACAGAGGAGTGTACAGGCAGTGTAACTGCCATTGCCTCTAGCTGCAGCGCAGGATCGTCTGAAAAGAGAAGCTGCTGCCCGCTGCAGTAAAACCTAAGTCATCCAGGACAGCAGGCGGAAGGCACAGAGGGTCGGCCGAGGGGCCTCTTTCCTCACGCTGCCCCACGCCTTCCCGTCCAGTCTTCTTCCGGACCCTCCACCGCCCCAGAGTGCAGTGTCCCTGCTGAGAGGACTGCGAGGTAGAAGCAGCTGTCAGAGCACAGCTGTCCTCAGTCCCTGGTGACCAACGTGGGCCACCCACCAGCTTAATATCCCCTGGAGCCTAGAGTCAAAGATCCATGGAGGATGCCAAGGAAAGCATCCAAATTTTAGGATATGAGACAAAACACAGTTTGAGCAGAGGAGTCCAAAACAGAAGCTAAAAGGGAGTCTGGTTTATATGCAACTAATCTAGCATCAAACTGTTAATTGGGGCTAATTTTTAAAAACTGCATTTTCTTATGGAGAATTTGAAACACACAGAAGTCAGAAGGAAGAGCAGGTGGACTGGGCTCTGCCCTCACTCAGCTCCAGTAATCTTACTTCACATACAAACGTGGCGTTTTATCCATTAATACTTGAATTTGCATGTCTAGAAGGTAAGAACTCTTCAAAACATAACCATAGTGTAATTTTCACAATTAAAAATCAATAGTAATTCCAAGTTAGAGCAGTTTTTTAAATGATTATTTTGACATCAAGTTGATATTGTTTCAAAATAGACATGAAAAGGTACACAACATCTTTAGTCATCTGGGAAATGCAAATTTAAATCACAATGAGATATCATTTCCTTCCCAAAAGAATGGCTAATATCCAGAGACCAGAAGAGACCACCGAGTGTGGGCAGCTCTGTGGAGCCGTGGCACGGACAGAGCAGGTGGCGCTGGGACAGCTAACATCCACCTGATGACCCCTCAGCTCCACTCAGGGTACTCCACAAGGGAGATGAAAAGTCTGTCCATGAAAACGTTTGTGCAAGAACGTTTTTAGGAGCCTTACTCCTAACAGCCCTTAACTGGAAACAACCCAAATATCCATCAACAGGAGAATGGATAAAAGGTTGTGGTCACAACAAAGTGCCCCTTGGCAATAAGAAGGCCGCAGCAACGATAAAACCACGCGGGTCTCTGAAATACCACAAACACCACGCCCAGCAAAAGAAGCCACACACAAGGCACTGCCGCCTGCATTATTTCACTCATTCAAAATCCAAGAACAGACGGGGGTTGGAAAGTGGTGTTTGAGGGCAAGGGGCTGACTGGCAGCAGCCCCACCATGGAGCTTCCTGTGCTGGAGGGTCCTGGGGCAAGGCCGGCCGGCCGCCTGCTGTGAGCTGCGTCCTGTCAGTCATCCAGTGGTGACCTGCGGTGTCACAAGGAGAGACCCCTCCGCAGCTCACACCACACCCGGGGCTGCTGCTCAACTTGCCCACAGAGGAGAAGGGAAACCCAGCACTGTCCCTAGTGGTCAGCGTGGGTGTCGCACCAGCTGGAAGTGGGCAGTATGGTCTGGTGTGAGAAAGACCTTCCCAAGGCAGGAGACAGTGAGACTGGAAGGGTGGAGACAAGAGATGGGAAGGTTTCTGGATCCATGGCAGTGGCCATGAGTGGACCATGGTCCCACCAGGGTGGGGGAGCACAGCTGGCCTCTGCCCTCAGAGCTCCAGGACTGGCACGTGGGGTCACCAACTGGGGTCGCGTGGCCACTGCTGGCACAACTCACAGAGCGTGTCTCCCTCCAGGAGAGCAGTCACCCCCTCCTTGGTGTGGCTGGCTCACAACGACCCTGCAGAGAACCACAGCCCACCTAGAAGCTGCTGGCCGGAGGTGAGGCCCTGCCCTCCGGGCTGTGGCGACACCCTGGGGTCCCACAGGCAGATTACAGGCCTGAGCCCAGCAGGTGGAGGAAGAGCAGCGCTGTCTGCACATCCACATGCCCTGCAGCTGCACCCTCGGGCTGTGTGGCCTGCCATCCACTCGCAGGCTCTGCCAGGCTCTCCTGGGACTTCAATGGGCACCCACAGCACCCTCGGTTGTCACCCTTGTCAGAAGCCCTCAGAGACCGGAGTCTGGGTCGCCCTTGGGAGGCGTGTCGGGAGCGGAGGGAGCCGGCAGTCCTGTGGTAAGCCTCAGGAGGTCTGCGCAGGGCAGGGGTGGCCTGGGAGAGGCCCGGGAAGTGCCGGGGGCCACGCCCTCCCCCACCTTCCCATCTGCTGCAGAACAGAAGCGTTTCTGGGACATGTGCATCATGTGCTGGCTGAAGGTCGAACAGACCTATGCCTTCAGAGCCACTGCAGCCGGTCCTTTCCCCCTTGCTAGGGGCCCGTTCCTCTGAGCAGCTACATCAGTTACTGCAAGTAGAGCAGACCACCAG
This sequence comes from Galeopterus variegatus, assembly GCF_000696425.1. Lineage (NCBI taxonomy): Eukaryota > Metazoa > Chordata > Mammalia > Dermoptera > Cynocephalidae > Galeopterus > Galeopterus variegatus. Next base: position 401,336 of record NW_007727484.1, on the reverse strand, counting down.
GAAAACCAGCTGCAGCCCCGGCCCTGAGATGAAGCACAAACTCCCCTCGCCCTGCTGCTGGGACTGCTCACCACTGCCTGCCCCCTTCGGGTTCCAATTCCACCTCTCCTGAGCCACACCCAACGAGGAAGCCCCACTCTGCCTAAACCAGCTCTGATCTGTCACTTTCTTCAAAGGCATCCAACCTGCCTGCTCCAGGTTGTTTTCATCTGCACTGAGACTGAGTTGTCACCTGAACTTCAGGCACAGCTCGGAACAAGAGCCCTGCACCCCCCTTACCTGCGGATACCTGCGCTTGATGGCCGTCAGGGCTCTGGCCGGCAGCTTGGCCAGTTCTGAGTCCCGAATAGCGTGCACTGTGGTTGCCCTGGCCTGGTGGGTCAGCGTTTCCACCTGAGGAAGAAGAGCGAGATGCTGGGACCTCAGTGCTCAGGCCATGCCAGCTGCACCTGTCCAGAGGGCAACAGCAGCATGGCAGCAAAGGAGAAAGCCCCACCACTGAGCCCTCGACTCCACATGGTGGAAGCAGCCAGGGAGCTTCTGACAGAACAGATGGTTGTGCCATCAGAACGTGCTGAAGCCAAAAATGTGCCCAGCAACCCAGACAGATCCCAGTGCAGGCGCTGGCCACAACAGGCTGTCACCAGGGCAGCCTGAATACTCAGAAAAAAGTGCCTTCGGAGAAGAGTCCAGCCCTCCCATGACAGAGCCCAAGCGAAATGTCACCTGGAACCTGCAGAAGCCCTGTTGTTGGGTACTGAGGCATCTTGTTGGGTATGCAAATTTTCACCTAGAAGACGGCAGCTGGAGCCACCAGGCTGCACATAGCACCACTGTGGAAGACACTGGCCCAGAGCTCTTGTGAGCGCTGGGACAGGGTAGGAAGAAACGGCCCTGAACACACGCCTGCCGAGACACCTCTAGCCTCAGGGGGCCACCCAGAAGACCCCTGGGGCTTCCCCACACATTGTTTTAAAACTTTAAACAAGTTAGCAAACGTCCCAGGCTGTGGCATCTTGTGGCTGGTCAGCTGTAGCTCTCATGGAGGAATGCGCTGGTGCCGATGGCCCTAGCAGGCCTGGATCAGCCACCAGCTGCTCTCCCTGGAGCCCTGGGCTGTGGCATCTTGTGGCTGGTCAGCTGCAGCTCTCATGGAGGAACGCGCTGGTGCCGATGGCCCTAGCAGGCCTGGATCAGCCACCAGCTGCTCTCCCTGGAGCCCTTTGGGAGATGACTGCTGCTGCTACCTGTCCGCCAGGGCTACAGCCTGGGCCGGGAACAAGTGCGCATGGAAACCAGGGATGGGTGCCCGGAGGCAGCGACAGGTACTCAGCAGCCGACCCAGCAGAGGCCGGGCCTCAAGCTCAGCATGGACTCCTTCAGGTTGCTTCAAGGGCTTTCCTCCAGGCCCAGGTAACTGGCCAGGCCACATCCAGGAGGTCACCCAAGATGTCACCCAGGAGAGTGGGAACAAGTGCGCATGGAAACCAGGGATGGGTGCCCGGAGGCAGCGACAGGTACTCAGCAGCCGACCCAGCAGAGGCCGAGCCTCAAGCTCAGCATGGACTCCTTCAGGTTGCTTCAAGGGCTTTCCCCCCAGGCCCAGGTAACTGGCCAGGCCACATCCAGGAGGTCACCCAAGATGTCACCCAGGAGAGATGCAGCGAGCAGGAGTGGCAGGCAGCAGGGAGCCGCACGCCTACCATGCCAACGAGGTCACCACGGCCACACTCCCCCGCCAGGCGCTTCTTCCCGTTGCCCTTCCGGACCACAGAGCGCAGCCGGCCGCTGAGGACGATGTATGTGCAGTCGGACTTGTCCCCCTGCCTGCAACACATACACAAGCCCTGGAGGCCCTCAGCACAGCGCCCCAGCCCCAGACCCTGCGTCCCAATGGCCAACTGGACCTCGGGATGCAAAAAAATCAAAGAATGGAGTCTTCTTGCTAAATTTGTTTTTGTTTTGAAAAATACAGTTATTTTTCGTTTAAAAATACTTATTTTAACAGGTATGAGTTTATTGTTAGTTTTAAATAGATAAATATTCTAAAATCTCCTTAGTTTTAATTTTTTTTTCCTTTTTGTCTTTTTTAGTGACCGGCAACGGGATCGCAACCCTCGGTGTTGCGCCCGCACCGCACTCAACCAGTGAGCAGACCGGTCTCTATGTGGGATCCGAACCCTCGGCAGGAGTACCACCGTGCTCCCAAGCGCTGCACTCTACCGAGTGCGCCACCGGGCCGGCCCATTAGTTTTAATTTTTAACATCCTTTTTTTTTTGTCCTTTTTTGAGACCGGCTGCACCGCGCTCAGCCAGTGAGCACTGTGAGCGCACCGGTCATCTCTATATGGGATCCGAACCCGCGGCGGGAGCGCTGCTGCTCTCCCGAGTGCGCCATGGGCTCAGCCCAATTTTTAACATCCTAAAAACTGATAGCTGCCACCCAGGCCTGCCTGTGACCTGGGGGAGTATGATGCGGAACGCAGCCTCTCGGACGCGTGAGGACATGCTGTGGCGTGGAGCTAGGGCAGCCGGCTCTGCAGGGTACCCAGCACGCAAGTACCTCAGTGCTGTTTCTAACGTGGCACTTGTGGGTCGTTGTGAAGGAAGGATGCCAAGAAAACACGCACGTGTGAGTGTGCACAAGTGTGCGCAGAGCCCTGGAGGCTGACAAAGGACACTTCTCAGAGAATCTCAGGGGTGTGGCTGAGGAAGTCTGTCCCTCACTGGTGCGTTAGCGGCACTGTTTTCACAGCCACTGCAGCACAGGGTCCAGAGTGAGAGAAGGGTGCCTGGGGGCCTCACCTGCATGCCCCACGCCATGCCCACAGGCCTCACCTGTATATTGCACGTCCGGCCTCCACCTCCACCCAGTCCAGAGCAAAGTCAATCTGTCGCACAAAGGAGGACATCCTCTGCACAACGGTGTGCGCGACACCCAGGACAACCGTCGGCTGCTTCTGCATGATTCTGCTGAGGGAGCCGAGAGTCACTCCAGCCGTCCCCCCCCCCCCCCCCC
>NW_007727484.1:392272-397329 GCF_000696425.1 Galeopterus variegatus | reverse complement strand
CCCCCCCCCCCCCCCCCCCCGGCTACATCCTAACCCGGGTTCTGCTGGTCCCGCTGCTCCACTCAGGATCACAGCACTTGAAAGGAGCCAGGACCCATGACATCCACCCATCAAACAGGAGCCGTGCTGCCCTCTTTGAGGGAGGTGAGAAGACCACTGGCCAAGGGCTGCCAAAGCATGGTGCCTGGTCAGCGGCCTGCTCTATCGTGGACAGCTCTGCCCACCCTGTGTCCCATGGCCAGTGGCTTTGGAGAGTCTGGAGAGCCCTCCTCCCTGCATTGCCCACCCTAGCGCCCCCTGAGCACAGGACAAACATGAGGCCTGGGTCCTGGCAGTGGGATTGCACACGGCGGTGGGATTGCACACACCGCTGGGCAGGAAACATGCACTTGGGCTGTGAGTGCTGAAAGCAGTGAGAGCCTGGAGATCTCCAACGTGGGCGGAGGGAGTGGCTGAGAAACCACACCCAGCCCTGAGCCTGAAGGGCGCAGAGTCTGTCCTCGGTGGGTGGCTGTGGGCACTGACCACCACAAGCTCATCATCTCCCGGTGGCTGTGCATGGGGACAGACTGCAGAGGGCAAGCTCAGCAGCAGGGGACTCAGCTCACGGGCTGCTGTTGGCCTGGACTGGGCCTGGGAGAGCCAGAGCCAGGCAACTCCAGGCCTCGGCCGAGCAGCGGGCTGACGGAGCCATCATTTATTTAGAGGAAAGTGGGAGCAGGAGCCAGTGGGACAGGCGGAAACTCCACTTTGCACATGAGCTGGTGGAGACCCCAATGTCCCAGCGAGATGGCAAGACAGCTGCTCGATCACGGGGACCAGGAGGCATGACCTGGGTATCTACAGCCAGGGCTCTCACATGCACAGATGCAGACGCAGGCACGTGGGTAAACAGGAAACTGATCATGTCAAGGCCACATGAGGCAAGAGGAGGCGCCTGCCCAGGCTCCCGGCCATCCTTCCTGAGCACCTCTCTGGTGCACACAGTAGGGCCCTGGGAGCCGAGGGCAGTGGGCTGGGAGTGTGGTCTGCATCTCAGAGATGGGCAGATCCATGTGGCTCAGGAGGAAGATGGACGCTGCTCCATCTGGTGGCCCCCTTGCTGGTGGAGGGAGCCCGGCAAGTAAGTTCCCACCTCTCTGAGCCTCAGTTTTCTCACCTGCAAAATGAGGTCCTGACCCCAAGCAGCCTGTGGGCATTGGAGGACATGGCATCAGAGCACCAGGCTAGGGCCAGCTGGGCCAATCCTGGGAGACAGAGGCTGTGCAGGGGGCCCTTCCCCACAGTGCCTGGCCCTGCCACCCTGCTCGGCTGGCCTAGGCTGCAGCAGAGCTCAGTGTGGAGCCATCCTGCTCAGCTGAGGCCACCATAGAGGCTGTGCAGGGGGCCCTTCCCCACAGTGCCTGGCCCTGCCACCCTGATCGGCTGGCCTAGGCTGCAGCAGAGCTCAGTGTGGAGCCATCCTGCTCAGCTGAGGCCACCACCTTGGACAGCTGGCAGCACCCCTCTGGACACACACGTGGCTGCAACCCCTTGTTAAGCTCCTTGCTTCCACTGACCTTCGAATCCTGACCTCTCCTCTTCATCTGCCTGACCTCTCAGGCAAAGAGCTCTGAGATCACAGCACGCTTCTGGCCTAGGAGGCAGAGGCCTTCCAAGAAAAACCCCATAAAGGCGCTGCTTGACTGGAGCCAATGGATGGGAGGGTGGAGGAATCCTGAATTGATCTCCTGGCTCCAGGGAAATTTTGGACCCCGACAGACCCTAACCCCTAGCAAGGCAGACCTAAAGGTAGTTTTTAACCCATCTGGTGCCACCGGGCCTGAGGGACAAGCGGCCTCACTGCCAGGTGGCCCTCCTGACCATGGGCCAACAAGGGACGTGACCAGGCAAGAGGAGGACATCTCTGGGCATGGAGGGCAGAATCTGGGATCTATGGGCTGGGGTTGGGTTGACAAAGGTCTTCCAGCTGATGCCCAGAAGATGACACTGACTCACCCTGTCCTGAGGAGGACGAGTTCATGGGGCACGGCCCAGGCAGAGCATCTTTCGCACCCACCCCCTGCTTCCCAAAGCGTGGGCCCAGGCTGGTGGGCAGGATGACTGTGGCACTGGCATTGGCACTGACGCTCAAGCTGGGCCCTGCTGAGCTGCGTTGGGAAGCTATGGAACTGACTAACGTGCCCATGATGTGGGGAGTGGACCAGGTAGGTGGCAGCACCGAGCAGATGTCTGAGGGCCAGACAGAGGTCCCGCCGACTGACTGGGAAGGGAGCGTGGACGAGAGCCTGCGTCTTAACACCATGTAGTGTGGGCCAAGCTGTAGCAGGAGCTCACAAAGCCCACACCGGAGAAGCGCTGGGCCTGGTCTTGCACTGCAAAGTCCTTAGGGACCCAGGTGACACACCGAGGGCAGGAGAGAGAGCAGGAGTGCAGGAGGCACCAGGCAGCTGCCTCACGGTAGCCCCATCATACATGCCTCAGGGATGGGTCAGAGTGGGCAGGGGAGGGGTGGGGGTGTGCCAGGGCCCCGGCCCGCACAGAACTCACTCGTAGAAGTGGGCTTTGGAGATGGACAGGAAGCGGCAGTCTCTGTTGGCCTTGATGGTGAAGACGAGGGGCTCGCCCGTGAGCACTGCCAGCTGGCCCACCATCTCCCCAGGGTGTGTGACGAACAGGCAGGTGTCCTCCTGGCTGTCGATCTTCCGCTGGTACACATGCAGCAGCCCCGAGACCACGAAGAGGACGCTGACGTCCTGACAAAACCAGAGAGGCAGTGATTGGTGGCAGGAGCTGCACTGGGCAGTGACTGGGGACGTCATGTGAGCCCAGGCCTAGGTAGTTATGGCCCCGGCACGTGGACAGCACTGCTGGGCTTGGCTGGGCCCCATGAAGCCACACACAAGGGCAGTGACAAGCTTCTCTGCCTGTTTTTGCCTCTTTGTGTAATGTGTGGACATCACTAGCCTTCGGCACAGATTTTAGCTGGAAACGTTCTAGCAGCATCTACGGTTTTATTACTTAATCACCAATCACAGAAAATTTGCCTTTCGTAGGTCCATGCGTGAGCCCAGCCTCAGAGTCACGCACCTTCCCTCCTGGCACCTCCTGCTTCTCTGTTCCACACAAATGCCTGTCGGGCCAACATTCCCACAGAAGCCAAGACATAACCTCTTTCCCTTAAAATCCTGTACTCCATGCCTGCGGCCAGGCCTCTGAGGGCACCTCCTCCTCTCCCCACACAGCTGACAAGTCCTGCCTGAGTGGCGCCAACACCCAGCCCCATGTCTCTGCTGCCCAGCACACATCACACACGTTTCAGCCCCAGGCTTGCAAATGTGTCCCATGAAACCCAACTGACCTGTGTCCACCGTATGACCTCCTCCCAAATCTGCTCACCCTTCCCCAACTCTCTGATGTGAGCAGAAAGGGCTGTCGGGGGCACAGTCTCAGACGGGGTCCGGAGGCATGGTGACTACTGCTGGCAGACCTCCCTGGCCTGGCGTCCAGTGCCTCCCCTCCTCCAGTACTCCTGCCAGTGTCGGGCAGTCCCAGTGACCACTTCCTCAGGATCGAGGCCTTTTGCTCACCTGGTCTCCCTGTCGTGACACCACAGTGCCTGCAGGGACATGGAGAAGCACCACCCGGCCATCCAGCAGGGACGGGTCCTGAAAAAACAGAGCAGCTTTCGAGAAAGGGCACATGAAGAGACGAGCTGAATGGAGGAGCAAAGAACGGAGGCTGCGCAGGAGCTGCTCCAAGGACTGTCCCCAACATGGGCAGACACCAGCTCACGCTGCACAGCCCTGATGTCAAACTGGTGATGTGACACAGGAACAGAACACAAGGAAAGGCAGAAACAGACACCAACATTTCTGTGAATTTATGTGAGAGAGAGAGAGGATTCGTGTGAGTGAGAAAGGGTGATTTATCTCACAAATGGCACTGGCATAACTCATACCTAGCAAGGACACTAATTGGGACTCCTTTCCATACCACCTACAAAACTAGTGCCTGCAGATGACACATGCCAGGCTGGCATGAGCCTGGAGTCTAGGAAGCTCTTGGGATGACCGGGCAGCATCCAAAGCACCAGGGCCCGGCACAGGGAGGCCCCAGGGGCCAAACACAGGCAAAGCAGGTGTCCCTGAGGACGCGCCTGCAGAGGCAAAGCAGGATCCCATGAGGACATGGCCACAAAGGCGTTGCGGCGTGCTCACAGCCACAGCTCATGGTCACAGTGAAACGTGCACAGGAAGAAGCTCCCTGCTCAACTACGGAGATGACAGGGGACCAAATCACTAATTTAAACCTCCCAAACCCTGACGGTGAAGGGACCTACGCCCTGGGCACTGAAGGCTGCTGACGTTCCCTGAGGGGAGGAACCGACATCACAGCCTCCTGACGGAAGGGCAGGACACCTGCAGCCTGGCTGTGCGGAATGGGAGGGCGGGAGTGGCCGGGAGGCGGAGGAGGGTCTGACCTGGCCCAGCTCCCACCACCAGGCCGCAGGCGACAGCCACGAGAGGAGCACAGCCTCCTCCATCGAAGAAGCGGCAAGAAAAAAGTCAGCCGGGGCCTTGAGAGAAGAGACCCAGAGGACACAGACAGCAGCGCGGCGGGGGCCTCCCCATCACTGTGCCCCTGATGAGCGGCTGGAATACGGATCATGACCACACAGCTGAGGACACAAGATTATTACTACGTTTTCAGGAGTGATAACACTGCTGTGTTTATGTGTTAAAATGCCCTCGTCTTTTAGAGCTCAGCACTGAAATATTTACTCGTGACACACGATGATGACGGAGTTTGCTCCCAGGGTGGGGCGCGCGGGAGGCCGCAGGTGAGGCAGGACGGGCCGTGGGCGGGCGTCACTGCGCTGGGCGGCCCTCTCCTTCATCCTGTTGTTCTACCTATTTGGCATGTATTTGGATATTTCCATGACAAAAAGTTGTTTTAAAAGAGAGGTTCGATGGGGCCGGCCCGGTGGCGCACTGGATAGTGCACCGCTTGGGAAGCACGGCGGCGCTCCCGCCGAGGGTTCGGATCCCACATAC
>NW_007727484.1:357833-391412 GCF_000696425.1 Galeopterus variegatus | reverse complement strand
AAATAAAAAAAAAATAAAAGAGAGGTTCGAGAAACATACCAACCAAAGGCGATGTGTGGACTCAGACCCTGAGTTGTACACAACAGTCACAACAGGGACTACTGAGGACCATCCATGACGCAGTCGAAGCTGTGACTGCGGCCGGGTGGACATTTCAGCCGCGAGGATGATGCTGTGCTTATGTCTCAAAACGGGGTCCTTAGCCTTTAGAGAGAAGTAACGTGAAACGACATGGTGTTTGGAAATCTTCAGGCAGAGTTGTGGGGGGTCAGGAGCAGTGACCTGCTGATGGCGAGGCTGGGACAGGCCCGAGGGAGCTCACAACACTATGCCCACAGTTTCCCACATGCTTGAAGCTTCCCATAGTGAGAAAAATAAAATACAGACTCCAGGTGAACCAGTAATTGAATACTAAAAATAAAATCAGTTTGATTAAAATTACTAAAGTGAAACTGAGAAAATTCCATGCCAAAATAATATGAAAACTTCATTGCTGGATTAAATCGAACCAAAAAGAAATTCAAGCATAACTGAGAAATTCTGAAGTCCAGCTTGGAAAACCTCAAGCCTTGTCTTGAATATAACTGATCCCAAACTGCTAGCAATTCCAGACTTCTAGCAAAAGCAGACAAAAATCCCTTCTGTAGGAAGATAATGTCATCTCAGGTCCCATACAATGGCCAAACACAAGTACTCAAGTGCCATACACAGCATATACTATCGAAGCGTACAGTTATCAAAGGTAACAGGGCCCAGTAAGAGGTAAGACATTAGGAGCGTGAACCAGCGGGAATGAGAGAAAACAGGAGACCCGAGGGGATAACTTGGCACCACCGGGACTGTTGAACAACACGAAAGCCAAACTGGAAACACTTCGGTAGTGACAGCAGATTAAAAAAATAGTAGAAACTAGAACTATAAAATAACCAAATTTAAGAACTCGATGCACAGGTTAACACCAGATTAGCCACTGTAGAAGAGAATCAGTGAACTTAAATGAACATCTATACCCAAGCGTAAGAAGACTTTAAATGGAAAATACAGAAGAAGGCCTGGCTCTCAGAAGGAAGACGCATGGTCCTCGGTCTCAGAGCGGAGGGCGGATGGGCTCAGGCTGTGCGTGGACAGGCTGGCAATTTTTCAAAAGGGACTCAGACTAAGGAAGCCCAATGAGCTTTGCACAAGATGAATAAAAACAAACCCACACCCAGCTCTATCATGGGAAAACTGCAAAGACAAAGAAAACATTTTAAAAACAGCAGGGGTAAGAGTTATTTTCAGAGGAGGAGAGGCCAGCCTGCAACTTCTCAGGCCATGCTGGAAGCCAGGGCGGTGCCGACCTGGAACTCACCCCAGCCCAGCGGAAGGGAAGCCCTCCAGGGATGAAGGCCACAGCAGGGAGCACACCGTTACAGCCACTGTCAGAGGACTCCGGAAGCCACACAGCAGTGGGCGGGCTGCAAGGAGGGGTACCGAGGCCTCAGGGATGACCGGACAGTGAGACCATTTTGTCCCTCCCTTATCCCCCAACTTTGACCTGAAGGCTGACCCCGTTGAGACGCTGTCCTGTGCTGTGTGGTGGATGCAGATGACAAAAACTTCAAGAAAACGCTTTCTTCCCGAACAGAGGGCTAGAAAGAAAGTCTCCTGAGAGCTGGGGAGGGTGTGAGGTGGTGGCCTGTGAGGCCAGCCCCGCTCAGAGCTGCACGGCCACGGTGCAGGAGCCAAGGGCCCAGGAGACGGGGCTTGCAGCAGAGGGTGGCAGACCAGGGGAAGGATGGGCTCTCCAGCAAGGGTGCTGGGCCGCTCGGCTTCCAGAAGTAAAACATATGCCCAACCCAAGTCCTTCTTTGTATCATACACAAGAATTAGTTCTGTCTGTGAAAACTGAAGAAAGTGAAAAATAATTGAAGCTTTTAGACAACAATGTAGAAAGAATATTTATGATATCAGAACAAGAAAGTGTGGGGCCGGCCCGGTGGCGCACTGCTACAGTGCGCCGCTTGAGAGCGCGGGGGTGCTCCCCCTGAGGGTTCGGATCCCACACACAGACCGGCCGCTCACTGGCTGAGCGAGGTGCGGGCGCAACACCGAGGGTTGCGATTCCGTTGCCAGTCCTGGTCTGGTACGGGCGTGACACTGAGGGTTGCGATCCGTTGCCGGTCACGAAAAAAAAAAAAGGAGAACAAGAAAGTGTTTTTAAACGAGGCACAAAGAGCACTGACTATAGAGGAAAAGATCAGTAAGTCTCACACTGGAATGAGGAACTCCTGTGCACCAGAGATACCCCTCAGGAGGCAACGAAGGCAGGTGCCAGAGCAGACGACGTGCCAGACCCACAACCGACAAACGGCTGCTCCCAGAAAGTGCAGAGAGACCCTGAACACCAAAGGGAAAAACCGACCCCAGCAGACAACGGGCAGCAGGTTTGAACCAGCACCTCACAAGAAGGGACCCAAAAGGCAAGCGAAGCAACCAGCTGCGGCAGGTGGGCCACCTCACGTGACCACGGAGAGCCAAGTGAAAGCCCAGACCTGCACATTGCCCCCACACTTGCCTGAGACTGAAAAGTTAAAAGATCCCAACAGCTGGCACGGACAACAGAGCCATGGAGCTCTCATCAGCTCCAGGGAGCGCCAGCTGGGAATGCCCCGCACCAAGGACGGGCGTAGACACGCAGCAGTGAGCACACACGCGTGGGTGCTCATCGCAGCCCTGTGCACAGTGCGGACACACCCAGGCATCCACCCACAGCGGGGACAACGGATGGACAAGGCACAGCGGAACCCTGGGCTTGGAGACTCACAAGCAGCCACTGAGCACGTGGCAGTCACTCATGAGGACAGAGTCCAGCAGCAGGTGGAATCACACCCGGTGCCCAGGGCACACACACTGGCGCACGGCAGTGGTCCCCGGGGTGGGGGACACATGGTGGCTTTCGGTGGCTGCTTAGTCTATTTCCATGATGTGGTGGTTTCCCGGGTACTCATTAAATGAACACAAATGTGTCTTCCTGTCTGCTGTATAGGAGGTATTCAAATATTTTGAAATGTGAGGAACAAAAGCATAAATAAAAATCGCACGTGTGACGAAGAGCGCCCGGTGATCTCAAGAGTGTGCAGAACCACTTGACTTGGCCGAGGGGAGACCATAGGAGGTGCCACAGGCACAAGTCGCCTGCTGCCTGCGGGCGCCTGGTGGAGGGAGGGCACCGCCCAGCCGCAGCACACAGACAGCCAGGAAGGCAGCGGGTGAGAGTTCCGGCAAGGCCCCCGCAGTGTACAGGCCGCAGAGACACTCACGCACCAGCCTGCCCTCGCCCCTCGGGCCCCCCACACCTGGGACACACAGCCTGAAAGAGGAGGAAAGGAGGAAGCAGGCGCCGCCCTCCAGAGCAGTGCACTCACATCCAGCTTCATCAGGGTGAGAAGGTCCTTCTTGGCGGCTCTGAAGATGGCGTCCGTCTTCCTGCTGGTGACAGTCTCATCCAAGTGGCTCTCTGAGTAGTGGAAGACCGCAGAGGGGACCTCTGCAACAACCACATTTCTCTTGGACTTGAGAAGAACAAAGATGATCAGAAGAGACGTGGTTGGGGCGCAAGTGACTTTGCAGACCTGGGCACACAGGCCCTGGTGGTGAAGCTAGACCAAGCCCCACATCCACCCACAGTAGACACCGGCTGATGCCCCTGGAGCATGAGCAAGCAAAGGACAGGGAAGCACCCATGGGGCAGGGCAAGGGCAGAGGCAAGGACCCACCTTGCTGGCCGCAGGGTGCCTGGGGTACTCATCTGGCTGCAGGAAGACCCTGGCACGGTCACACGCCATCCCCAGGTCTGAGGTGGCACCTGCTGGGCCCCCTACAAACAGAGAGGAGACTCAGGACACAGGTGCAGACACCCCCGCAGGCAGGCCGAGCGCATCCTGAGCATCACCACAGACCCCGGCAGACAAGACTCGAGTCTCTCACGGGCAGGGCCATGTCACTGCTTCCCTCTCATGATCTGCCATGTAATGCCCAGCTCAGCCCGTCCCTGTCTCCAGGCCAGGTGCTATGGGTTCTGACAAAGGATGTGAGCTCTCAGTTGCACACATCTGGGTTGCATCCAGCCCAGCATGTAAGCACTGTGTGTGCAAGTGACTTTCCTAAGCTGTAGTTTCCTCGTCTGAAAGGTAGAACCCATGGTACCCATTCCTCAGGGCTGTTCTGCCCAGCACATGGCATCAACAAGAGGGCACAGACGAGCTGCAAAGACAACAACCCGTGGGTATATGCAACACAGGTGAATGTCAACAGGACGCCTCCACGCAAAAGGCGCCAGGCACAGGAGCATGTGCCTTCACGGGAAGCTCTGGCGGAGCCAGTGCCAGAGCTGTAGACGCGCAGACCCTGTGGAGGAGTGGCCTGTGGAAATGGCAGGCAGGCTCACTCTGACCCATGATGTCACACTGGAGCGGGTGCTCACCAGAATTCATGGAGCTGTACGTTCAAGCTTGGTACACGTCAATGTGTGTCACTTAGGATTCAATAAAGTCCTATTATTTTTTTTAAAAAGCCTAAATCTGAAACCAGTCTATGGCCCGAAGGTCGGACAGTGCTTCCTCTGGGGCAGGGAGCCGATGTCCCGGGGAGCTGCTCCTTACAGCAGCCGTGCAGGAGTGCGTCAAGGTGCAATAGCCACAACCTGTCTTTCAGTAAAGCACGTAGCTAAAAAGTAAAGTTTAAGAACCTACAACTGTTGATTTAAAGCAGCTCAGGCGGTCACAGAAAGCTGGCATCAGAACTTTACAGAAATTTACATGATGGGAACGGCCCGTTTTAGAACGGAAGCCACTGGAGTGTGCCCAGGGCAGCTGACCCGAGGTCAGGTGCTCCCACAGCTGCACGGGGAGAGGGCACTTCCCACGAGGGCCTGGCCCTTCAAAGGGGCCTGAACCAGGTGGCTTCCAGAAGGTGCTCGTCTGAGAACCAGCGGGTGAAGAGAAGAGCGAGGGGAGGCAGTGGGGACGCGGCGGGAGCGCAGGCCCTGGTCGGTGTGTGGTTTGATGACGTTAGCGAGGAGCAGCTGTGCCAGAAGGTGACGAGCAATGGGGTTTACTGCCAGCAACCACGGAGACCAATCACCACCAACTTTTTAAAGGTTATAACTAACAGGAAAATACTTAAATCTGGGCCGCTATTTTCTTATCATCTTAATAAGATTTTGAAATGTGTAAAATATGGGACCGGCCCGTGGCTCACTCAGGAGAGCGTGGTGCTGACGACACCATGTCAGCGGTTACGATCCCCTTACCGGTCATCTTTAATTTAAAAAAATGTGTAAAATAATGTACCAATTAATAAATATTTTTGTCCATGCATGGGACCGGCCCGTGGCTCACTCAGGAGAGCGTGGTGCTGACGACACCATGTCAGCGGTTATGATCCCCTTACCAGTCATCTTTAATTTAAAAAAATGTGTAAAATAATGTACCAATTAATAAATATTTTTGTCCATGATGACATACTGTGTATTCACAGTATTAATTTATTTTACTATTGTTATGTTATACGACATATAGTAGTATGTGCTACATTTTATATTATTATTATTAAAATTTATCAATTATAATTAATAAGCCGAGGTCTTATAATACCACTATCTATTTTAAAAAGAAAATCTTACCATACTCCCAGTGATAAAATACATGTAAATTGGAGATTTAAAATTTCTATAGAATGCTGCTATTATGATCACACAGTTTGTAAAACTTAAAATATTGAGAATCTCTGATTTTTGCCAGAAACATGTCCTTTAAAAGTGCATTATCTAGGCCTGCCCCGTGGCTCACTCGGGAGAGTGCAGCGCTGGTAGCATGGAGGCTGCAGGTTTGGATCCTATATAGGGATGGCCGGTTCGCTCACTTGCTGAGCGTGGTGCGGATGACACCAGGCTGAGGGTTGCGATCCCCTTACCGGTCAAAAAAAAAAGAGCATTATCTAAGTGGACAAGAGGAAAAGTAACTATGTGCTTGTATGAATGTTTACTGGATAAATTCACAGAATTGGATAATTTTTGTTAAAATTTTATTATGTGTAGATTGCTAACATTTTCTGTTGTCATTTAAGCTTCTTTCAGTTGAGAAAACTTGCTCAATCTACTTTTAAATACGGTGGGTCAACTGGACGGCCACACAGAAAACGATGTATCTCTTCTGCAAAAGAATAAACTCTGGGTGGGCAATATGGAAGGTGGAACGTTAACTCTCACAGACAGGTCCCTCAGCAGAACACAGGGTATAGTGACCGCAAAAGAAAAAATCCAATGAAATGGGCCCTATGGAATTTTAAAACTTCCGTTCATCAGAAGACACCATTAAGAGTGAATAGTGAGTAGAAAATGGCTTTAATACACACATCAAACAAAGAACTTCTACTACTAATAAGAAAACAAAAGATAACCTCAGAGAAAAATGGGCAAAAGACAAACAATGCTGTCCCGGCAGTGCACTATCCAGTGCACCACCGGGCCGGCCCCGGGTGGCGAGTTTTACAACCAAAATATTGCGGCTGCTGTTACGGCAGGAGTGTGAACGGGCGTTCGGAGTGGCCGATTTCCTTAGGCTCCTTTACCTGGATTCACGGGGAGCTCAGTTTATGGAAATTCACGAAACTGTCCAGTCTGCGATGGGCATACCCAGTGCTCAAATTACACAACCATAAAAAGTCAATGGAAATGAAAAACAACCTGGTATCAGTGAAAAAACAGGCAAACGTGCCGAAAGAACACAAAAGATACCTTAGGAATAGATCCAAGTAATGAAGTGTCCACAACAGGCAAATCCGTAGGGACAGAAAGTAAAGTCGCTTCTTTCCAGGGGCTGGGAGGGGCTGCGGCAGAGGAGAGTGACTGCTAGTGGGAAAGGGTTTCTTCACTGGGTGATGAAAATGTTCTCGAATTAGTGATTGACGCACAATTTTGCGAATACAGTAGCCCCGTTATCCACGGGGGACATGTTCCGAGACCCCCAGTGGGTGCCTGAAACCACAGACAGCACCAAACCCTACGCACACTATTTTTCCTACTCATACATACCTATGATGAAGTTTAATTTATCAGTTAGGCACAGTAAGAAGTCAGCAACAATAACCAATAATGAGATAGAACAATTGTAACAACACACGGCAGCAAAAGCTAGGTGGATGCGCGCTCTCTCTCTCTCTCAAAACACCTTACTGTGCCGTAGGTCTGGTAACAGAGACAGCTACTAAGTGACTAAGGGGTAGGTAGCAGTTACAATTTAAAAGTTACGGGGCCGGCCCGGTGGCGCACTGGATAGTGCGCCGCTTGGGAAGCGCGGCTGGCGCTCCCGTCTCCCGTCCGAGGGTTCGGATCCCACATACAGACTGGCTCCCGCTCGCTGGCTGAGCGAGGCGCGGGAGCAACACCGAGGTTTGCGATCCCGTTGCCGGTCCCCGGTCCGGTACGGGGGCAACACTGAGGGTTGCGATCCGTTGCCGGACACGGAAAAAAGACAAAAGACAAAAATAAATAAAAAATAAAAGTTACGAACTGCTTACTTCTGGAACTTTCCATGTAGTATTTTCAGGCCATGGCTGACTTTGGGTGAAACTGGGGATGAGGGGTCTGCTGCTGAAAATCATTCTCAAAGGGTGAACTTCATGGTGTGTGAATTATAGCTCAGAAAAGCTGTTACTTAAAAAAAAAAAAAAACCCGCACAGATTCAGTAACTTCATACCGAAAGAAGACGGTGCCAAAAAAGCAAGAGAAATAAAGACCGCTTCGTTCGTGGCACTGGGCCCGTTATCACTGCACAGAGTGAGCAGAGGTGAGTCCCCTCGGCCCACACGCAGTCCACACTGCAGCAGGGACTGCAGGCGAGCGGCCTCCATGTGGAAGAGTGCAGTGGGTGCACCCAGGACCCGGGAGCGAGGAAAAAGTCCCAAACACAAACCACCAGGGGCCAAGGGGCTGCTTTTCAACAGGCATCCAGGATCCCTGTTCAATGAAGGTCCCACCGCAGTTTTTTCTGACAGATGAACAAGGGAGAAGATATTTGCAACGATTAAAACTGATGAGGGATTTCTCTCTAGAGCATATAAAGAATTAATGCAAATCAACAAAACAAACTCCAGGAACCCTGCAGAAAATGGGCTAAGAATATGATCAGACAATTCTGAGAGGGAAGCCCGGACAGCCATCGAACGCACCAGGAGGTGGTGAAGCTTGTCAGTCACCCGCCAATGACGAACAGCAAGATTAGGGGTGACACCCAGCAAGCAAGTTTGCAGTGGGGTCATGGCTGCACTGCCAGGTGTGGGCATCATGGACTTCGGGCCTTGCCCACACAACTGCCTTGGGCCCAGCAGCCCAGCTGTGGCTGCACACGCAGGTGCTAGGTGTCTGCCCGAAGCACCCAGAGGTGTCGGCAGAGGCCCCTGCATGTCTGCAGGGTGAGGAAGGAAGGGGAAAGGAAGAGAGCATCATATGATGACTGGTGACAAGAGGGCACGGTGACAACTGCACCTGAGACTCAACAAGTAAAGCAAAGCAGAGACTGAGGCAGGGGAACAAGGAAGCAGCAGCGGCTGGCACCTCTGAGCAGTGTTAGGCTGGAAACCGCATGATGGCCGAGGGGACAGACCAAGCTTGTCATATGTGCTGGGGTTGGCCCAGCAAAGGGGAAGGTGGTGCTGGGCACGGGGCTGGCTATGGTGGCAGGAGGGGGAGGAGGGCGGATGCAGGACCCCAGCAGGTGAAGCATCGTGGACATGGGTGCAGGCTGCTTGGCCAGCCTGGTGGTGTCAGTGACGTGGAGTACCGTGGAGGAATGCACTGGAACCTTCAGGGCAGCAAGACACCCACCAACGCCCAACCCTCCAGCGCAACTGCAGGTGCAGGCTCTCCTCTGCTTACAAATTGCACCAAGCTCAGGGCGCCCACCTCCTTGGGGTGCACGGGAAGACAACAGTGGGTGCCGGGGCAGCTCAGCCCACCCCTCAGACACAGAGAGTCCGTCAGCCATGCCGGCTGAGCAGGGGCGCTGGTTCTTTACCTTGTGGGGCCGAAGGGTCAGAGTCAACTGCCTGGAACTTCCCAAGCTTGACCGAGGCCTCTCTGTGCACGGAAGGCGGAGGGAAGGAGTGGCTCCTCTTCAGCAGGGGCCCAGAGGCTGCTGAGCAGCTGCCTCCATGTGCTGGGGGGAGACAGGCACGAGCCAGCCTCAGTCTCCACACACTCCCATGTCTGGCTCCAGCTCCCTCGGGCAGCTCAGGGA
Source organism: Galeopterus variegatus (assembly GCF_000696425.1). Lineage (NCBI taxonomy): Eukaryota > Metazoa > Chordata > Mammalia > Dermoptera > Cynocephalidae > Galeopterus > Galeopterus variegatus. The sequence goes on along the minus strand of NW_007727484.1, from coordinate 382,133 downwards.
GCAGGCTCCCCACAGAAGCGCACATCTGCACCTCTCAAGGACGGGGACAGCCCTCTACAGTGCCCTGGGCACCTGCAAACACCCCCCGACATGGCCCCTCAGGCCGCCTCCTCCTCTGCACCTGCCTGGCCCCTCACACTCCACCTGCCCACGTGAACGATGAGCGAACGTGGCCTCAGTCTTGTTCTGCTCTGCTCCCCTCTGCACCCCACATCCCTTCTCAACACCCCACTCCAAGGTCTTCCTGAACTAACCACTCCCTGAGTGTCTTGAAAGGAAACTCCTGCTCCAGGGGGAAGCTGCCACTTTTCCCACTCTCAGTGGCATTTCTTTAGTCGAGGTGGCATCGAGGTGGCATTTGACACACCTGGTTTGAACCATGACAAGGCTTCAGCATTTCACCTGTCCCTCAGGTAAAACGAACCCAAACAACCTTCCGGGAAGGACCCTGGCTTTGCCACCACACAGGATGGAGGAAGGTGCCCGCTACACAGACGCTGCCCTCACCAGGCTGTTGTGCTTCTGCAAAGGTCTATTAACCCTCTCCAGCCGTGGCCTCTGCCAAGACCCAGCCCAGGATGGCTGCCCTGCTCCATTTAACACTGACCAAAAGTTCAGGTGAGAAAAACATGATTCAGGCAGATATACTTAAATGACACGTGGTGAAATACACTTCTGGGAGAAACCAGAGCAGCCGGAGCTGGGTTCCAGGGTCACAGCAGTCCAAAGCCAGGACGGGCCAGCTGTGCCCTGGGCCAGGCGTGTGACCTCCTGGGATCTCCGAGCACAGAAGCGGGGCATTCTGGTTTGTGTTTCGTCCATTCTCACCCCAATCTAACAAACGCCACTTTACTTAATTTCCCCATGCTTTTCTCAAACACCCGAAACCCTTTTGGGAACACAACAGGCTACTGAAAAAACAAAGGGCACGTCCCCCGGCTGTCATGGGGCTGTTAACTTTGCAACACACCTCACCCTGGAGGTGACTCATGCAGCATGGGCCTCGCTGACAGGGTTCCCACAAAACCAAACTCTTCCGGAGCACACGCTCTGAGCACAAAGCTGGGGACTTGCCCCTGCATATGGGCATCTCACCCAGGCTGAACCTCACAGAGGAGCCTGGAGAGAACAACTCAAGAATGGAGGGCGAGGTGACGTGGGGCACACGTGAGGCGACTGTGGGGTGCACAAGAGCTGACCTGGGCACACGTGAGGCGACCGTGGGGTGCATATGAAGTGACCGCGAGGCACATGTGAGGTAACCTGGGGCAGTGGAAGGGAGGAGACCCTGGACTCCGGGGCTGGCTGTCACCCTCCCTGGGGCGGGGCGGTACCTGAATCACAGGACTCTGCGGGCTGCAGTGGCCTCACGACCTGCTCTTCGGGACCACAGGACATCTGCCTCTTGGCCCTTCCGGAGGCCACACTGGCTACAGACACAAGAGGAATGGCCTGGCTCTCCTAGGACACAGAAGGAACATCAGTGCTGCTCCAGGAACATCCCTGGGGTCTACCGATGACACTCACCATTAACAAGTGTAAAACCCTCAAGGAAAACTTGAAGCTAGGGCCGGCCCAGTGGCGCACTGGAGAGTGCACCGCTTGGGAGTGCAGCGGCGCTCCCGCTGAGGGTTAGGATCCCATGTAGTGACCGGTTCCCGCTCACTGGCTGAGCGTGGCGCGGGCACAACACCAAGGGTTACGATCCCGTTGCCAGTCCACGGTACGGGCGCGACACCGAGGGTTGCGATCCCGTACCGGTCAGTAAAAAAAGACAAAAAGAAAAAAACAAACTTGACGCTATATCTCAGGTGTTAACAGGCCAGTAATCAACTAGGACATCCAGTTATGTAGAGAGAACTGGTTTGTTTAAGGCAACAAAGATTCAGTCTAGTTTCATCTTAGGCACTACCTAACACACTTTATCAAGTCAAAATAACATCCAAAATAGTCAGAAACCAGATCGTTAAGATGAAAAAATAATGTAGAAAACAAAAGGATATTCCCTAAAATACCAGCATCTGAAGATGACAAAGCCTAAACTATCATCAAAACTAGGGACGGGACTGGCCGACTGGCTCAGCTGGTTAGAGCGTAGCGTTGTGCCACCAAAGTCCAGGGTTTGGATCCCTCTACTGGCCAGCCTCCAGAAAGAAAAAGAAAAAAAAGACACCTAGAGAGAAAATCCAAGCACAATGAGAACATTAATAACTGGCACGTGTCAAACATTTACCAACCACCAGGAACTCTTTCCGAGGCTCTCTTTTCTTTGCACATCCCACAATAACATACGGAGTGCCGTCCACATGCCAGGCACCGTGGGGCCACAGGGAGAAAGCAGGGAGGAAGCCAGGCCTCATTCAGTTATCACAAGAGTCGGCCCATTTCATAGGTTGAGTGTCTGCCCAGGGTCACGCTGCCAGGAGGTCAGAGAGCCAGGTTTCAAGGGCCTCACGCCTTTGATGACACTTCGCTCCCTCTAAACAGATCACACCTCAGTACTGGCTCAACCCCACCAGTTTCTGAGCGATAGAAGGGGTCAAAGGCAGAACACAGAGCCAAGTGCTGGCAAGAGGGAGCCCAAGGGAGAGGCACAGAAAGGAGGTGGTGGCCTCGACTGGATGTGGTGATCAGCTCAGCACGCGGCTTGGTGTGAAGCTGGTAAAGGAAGGTGTGTGCGTGTTCGGGCAGTCAGTGTTTTATGAAATGGAGGTGATTAAAGGTGGTCTTGTCACCGGCTCAAACACCAGACTCTCCTGGAACGTGAGCCATAGGTGCACAATAAGGCCACTTAATCCATCGGGCAGGTCTGCAGGAAAGATGAGCTCTACCATCTGAGAAGGAATGCCACCTTCCCCAAATCTTAGCTGGTCAGAGACTTTTGTAACACAAGGCTCCCGGAGAGCAGAATCAAACCCCCGACTCATCAATTGGCATTTCCTTTAAGGTAGAAAAGTAAACACGGCTTCATCGTCACCTCCCAAAGTCCAAAGTCCTGATGACCAGCAACAAGGAAAGCCACAGCTACGGTTGGTTCTGTCCCTCACCAGGCACCGGGTGCCCTGAAGTCACAGCTAACAGTCTGTTCTGATGCCACATGGAGCAGACACAGGGCTTTGTGACGTGGTGTTTCCATTTACAGGGTTGAAGAGCTCTGTGGTCAGACCCAGGTAGTTGTACAGAGCCAGGAAGGTCACTCTCTGCAGCCGCACCATGATGATCTGCAACAGAGATGACCCATGGGCCCAGCCACAGGCCTGGGGTGCAGGGCTGGGCCACCCAGCAGCACCGCACAGAGCCCTCGAAACTAAGCCCCCTACATTCACCAGGTACAGGACAAACCAAACAGTCCTCGAGGACTCTCAGGGTGTGACCTCCCTTTGGTCTTGACAACTCGCCAGGGTAACATACGATATTAACATCAGGGGACGGGTGATGGGCATGTGGGAACTCTATTATTTTTGCAAGTTTTCTGTAAATCTAAAATTACTCTAAAATAAGAAGTTTAATAAAAATTTTTAAAAATCTCTGTGGGGGAGTAGACGATCCGGAGACTTCTTTGAGGTTATGAGTATTAATTTTTATTGTAAAATATATTTTATAAAATTTAAGAAACAGTATCAGTTCTTCCCACGCCCACTCAGAACTCCGCATGGCCAGCAGTGAGTCCTGTCCGTGTAGTCACCTCCACAACTGTTCTGGGTTCTTTTTCGTGGCTATAAAACTCAGAACTGACATAACAGACTGATAATAAACCTAATCAAATCTCAAGCAGTTCCTAAGTCCTGAACCTAAGAAGCCCCACGACAGCTAGAAAAGTGGACTAGAGACGGGACCCACCCGGGCTGGCCCGTGGCTCACTCGGGAGAGTGCGGTGCTGATGACACCAAGGCCACGGGTTCGGATCCCATATAGGGATGGCCGGTTAGTTCACTGGGTGAGCGTGGTGCTGACAACACCAAGTCAAGGGTTAAGATCCCCTTACTGGTCATCTTTAAGAAAAAGAAAAAAAAAGACGGGACCCACCTGGACCACCCTCACCAGGGTTTCAGGATATTTCTCAAAAACTCCTTGAAAAGCTGCAGCTGGAAGCCGGAGGATGGTGGATGGGACGGCCGCACGGGCAGAGACTGTTTTGTACAGTGCAGTGTGACCCTGTAATAACAGCTCCGTCACTCTCTGTCCCATGGACCCAGCAAAGTTCCTCGAAGCCCCTGGGGAAGCCCTACCTTGGCTTATCACCCACACGGCTCCTCTCCCTTTCCCAGGCTGTGCTGTGGAACAGGGCTGCTTTTGGCACAAACTGCAAACGTGTCTTGATTGTTCAGGAGACCCACAGCAGCTCATCAGGGGATGCTTTTACCTGCTCCCCCATCCCTGAGAATGAGGGACCCGGCATTCCAATATGCACCCCCCACCCCCGGTCTCAACGGTCACAGCTGCCAGTACCCCCTTGCCAAAAAGGCATGTAAGACACCAACCCGTGCAGGTTTCCTCAAAAGACCACTGACAGAGTCAGGAATCAACACTCTCAAATGACTGCACCTCGGTCAAGTCACTGCCTATGATAGTGACCGATCACGAAAAAGAGCCCACTGCCAAGAACTCACACAGGACCCCAGGGGAGGGACCGGCGCTGGTCATCAGCGGACTTGCCGACAGGGCTCCCCCCAGCTATGGACTTTGGGTCTAACAAAAGTCCCTAATGAGTATCTTTTGGTTTCTATCTTCTGGACATTGGCTGACGCTAGAGAGAAAAGACTGTTTATAATCAAGATGTTCACATGCAGTCAAATTTCTGATGTACAGCCTGAGGGTCCCAACCCCCACAGAAACAGAACAGCCTCTGATGGGCTCTCACGGCCCTTCCTCGTCCCCTCCCTCCCACCGCTGGCTCCAGGCCGACCCTGATCTTTACACTTTAGAGTAAAACTAAGTACAGTGCTTTCCTGAGTTCTGAGTTCCTCTAGAAAATTACTGAGTCTGAGGCGGTCGTGGGCATCCCACAACTTGTAGCCAGGTGGTCAGAAGTGTGGGTGGCTTGGGAACCCCAAGCTCACGGCCAACGTGAGGGCAGTCTTTGTGAGGGACTGTGCCCTTAACCTGTGAAGTTTGACCTAAGTCCCAAAAGTGCCAGAATTACACTGCAGACAGAATCTTTTATGTCACCATTCCAGCAGCTGTGGGGTATCTCATTGTGGTTTAATTTTCGTTTCCCAAAGATCACTCATGTGGAGCCTGTCCACGCCGCATATATACTTATACTGAGGCACGTATTAAAACCTTTATTTTTTTACTGAGGTGTTCGTTTTTTTATTAAGTTTTGAGAGTTTTTCAATGTTGAACCCCAAAAGTATCTAAATCAATTTTTTTTTTTTTTTTGTCTTTTTGTCTTTTTTTCATGACCGGCAACGGATCGCAACCCTCAGTGTCACGCCCGTACTGGACCGGGACCGGCAACGGGATCGCAACCCTCAGTGTTGCCCCCGCTCCTCGCTCAGCCAGTGAGCGGCCGGTCTATATGTGGGATCCGAACCCTCGGCGGGAGCGCCGCCGCACTTCCCAAGCGGCGCACTGCAGCAGTGCGCCACCGGGCCGGCCCTGTAAATCAATTTTGATTCAATAAAAATTCAATAAAAAATAAATAAATAAAAATAAAGATTGATACTGTTAAAAAAAAAAGTTTTGAGAGTTCTTTGTGCACTTTGGGTGTAAGTCCTCTATCATATATGTGTTTGGAAATATTTTCTCCCAGTCAGCGGTTTGACTTCTCACCCTCTTTACTGTGTCTTGCACAGAGCAGATATTTTAATTTTGGTGAAGTCCAATTTATCAATTTTTTCTTCATGGATCATGCTTATTTTTGCCACATATAAGAAATCTTTGCATAGCACAAGGTAACGGATTATCTTCAATATTTTCTTTTAAAAGTTTTATACTTATAGGTTTTTAGTTTTCTTTTCTTATTAAAACATAGTTGGTTGTACATACCTGTGGGGTACAGAGATGGCTATCAACACCTGTGTGCAGTATGTGATGCTCCAATCAGGATAATTAGTATATTCGACATCACACAATGTAATCGATTTCTGTGGTGCTCTACCAGCCCCTCCCTTACCCGCCACCCCCTCTCCCCCCTCTGGTAACCTCTAACCTCAGTCCTGTTCTCTCCTTCTGAAAGTTCAATGTATTATTGTGATTGTTGTATCTTTTAGGTTTTTACATTTAGGTCTATGACCCACTTTGAGTTAGTGAGATGGATTAGGGTGCACTCTGCACATGGACATTCAGCTGTTCCAGCACTGTCTGCTGAGGACACTGCCCTTTCCCCAGTGGACTGCCTCTACACCGTGGCCAAAGACCAGCTCGCCATGTGTGACTGCTCCTATTTCTCGGCTGTCTATCCTGTTCCACTCATCTACGTGTTGACCGTCACACCAAGACTATGCTGTCTTGGTTCGTGTGGCTTTACAGGAAGTCTTCAAATAAGGTAGTGTGAACACTTCAACTTTTTTTCAAATTCTTTTTTTTTTCCCTCTTTTTGTCTTTTTTTGTGACCGGTAACGGGATCGCAACCCTCAGTGTCGCGCCCGCACCGCGCTCAGCCAGTGAGCGGACCAGTCTCTATATGGGATCTGAACCCTCGGCGGGAGTGCCGCACTCTACCTAGTGCGCCACCGGGCCGGCCCTTTTTCAAATTCTTTTAGTTACCAGTTTCTTTGTCTTTCCATTTAATGTAATAACCAGTTTGTCTTTTTCTATGAAAAAGCCTTCTGGAATTTTGGCTTGAATTATGCTGAATCATTTGGGGAGATATACTGTCTTAATATTGAGTCTTCCAAGCCATGAAAAGAGAATATCCCCCATTTATTTATTTACTTATTTATTTATTTTTTTAAAGATGACTGGTAATGGGATCTTAACCCTTGACTTGGTGTTGTCAGCACTGCACTCTCCCAAGGGAGCCACGGGCCAGCCCTGTCCCCCATTTAACTTAGGCCGTCTTTGGCTTCTCTCACAAGTTAACGTGAGTTTTCAGCATACAGTCCCGCATATATTTTGTCAAATTAACACTTAAGTATTTCACGTTTTTTGGTGCTATTACAAATGCTACTATTTTTTAAACTGCAATTTCCAATTGTTCATTGATAATATATAGAAATACAATTGGTTTTTGAAGTTCGAGTAGCTTTCTTGTACAGCCCATAGAATTTTCTACCTAGATAATCGCGTTGTCTGTGAATAGAGACTTATTTTTTCCTTTGCAGTCCCTAGGCTTTTCCTTTTTCTCTCCCTTGCTGCTCTGGAGAGGGCCTTGGCACGGTGCTGAAGAGGAGCAATGAGGACGGGCATTCTGGATTGTTCCGTATCTTCAAAGAAGAACACCTGGTGTTTCACCACTGAGTATGATGTCAGCTGTAGAGTTTTTTTTACAGATGTCCTTCTTGGATGTAGGAAGTTCTTTTCCTAGTTTGCTGAGAGTTTTTATCGGGAATGAATGCTAAACTGTCAAGTGCTTTTTCTGCATTTATTGCGATGATCACATGGCTTTTCTCCTTTAGTCTGTTGATAAGGTGCATTGCATTAATTAATTTTCAACTGTTGAAACAGCTTTGAATTCCTGGGATAAAGCCCACTTGATCATGATGTATTTTCCTTTTCTATATATGGCTGGGCTCAAATTTCTAATATTTTGTTTCTGTTCAAGAGGGACACCAGCCTGCAGTTTTCTTTTCTTGCAATGTCTTTGGTTTGGTATTGGGGTAATTAATACTGGCCTCAAAAAGTGAATTGGGAAGTATTCCCTTCTCTTCAATTTTCTGGAAGAGCTTGTACAAAATTAGCATTATTTCTTCCTTAAATGCTGGGTAGAATTCCCCAGTGAAGCCGTTTAGACCTGGAGTTCCCCTTGTGCGAAGGATTTTAGCTACAAATTTAACTTATTTAATAAACACAGGACTATTCAGATAATCCACGTCTTCTAGAGGGAGCTTTGCTAGTACTCTGTGTCTTTCAAGGAGTCTGCCTACTTCATCTAGTAGCTGATTTTACGTGCATAAAGTTGTTCGTGATATTCCTTTATTGGTCCTTTTATGTCTGTAGAATCTGTAGAAAGGTGTCCTTTCTTTTTTTCTTTTTTTGGTGGCTGGCTGGTGACGGGATCCAAACCCTTGACCTTGGTCCTCAGTGTTGCAGCATCGGACTCTAACCAACTGAGCCAACCAGCCAGCCCCAAACGTCCCTTTCATTTCTGATATCCATAGTCTGTGTCTTCTCTTTCTCATTCGTCACTGGTCTGGCGATGAGAGGTTTTTGCTTTTTACTGATGTTTTCCAAGAACCAGCTTTCGGTTTCACTGACTTTCTGTACTGTTTTTCTACTTCGGCCTCACTGATTTCTGCTCTTTACCACTCCCTTCCTTCTGCTTGCTTTGGGCTCCATTTGTGCTTCTCCTGCTAGTTTCTTACACTAGCAGTTTAGATCATTGATCCAAGACCTGTTTTCTAACATAAGCATTTTAGGTTATAAACTTCAACATGTTGTTCAACATTCTGTTTTCATTGAGTTCAACGTATTTTCTGATTTCCCTGTGACTTCTTTTTGACCAATATATTATGTAGAAGTGTATTTTTCCTTTTTTTTTTTTTTTGTCTTTTTTCGTGACCAGTAATGGGATCGCAACCCTCAGTGTCGCGCCCGTACCACGCCCGGCAACGGGATCGCAACCCTTGGTGTCGCACCCGCACCGCGCTCAACCAGTGAGCGGACCGGTCTCTATATGGGATCCGAACCCTCGGCGGGAGCACTGCCACACTCCCACGTGCCACACTCTACCGAGTGCGCCACTGGGCTGGCCCTAGAAGTGTATTTTTTAACTTCCAAATATTTAGGAGATTTTCCATATTTCTTTCAGTTACTGATTTCTACTTTAATTCCATTACAATCAGAGAACATACTTTGTATGATTTTAACTCCCTGAAATTTGCTTTATGGCCCAGAACACAGCATATCTCAGTGCATGTGTCGCACGTGAGACTGTGTGCTGTGCAGGTGCTGGGTGCAAACGTCGATTTGATCGAGGTGGCTGACAGTGCTGTTCAGGTCTTCTGTACCCTTGTTGTTCTTCTGCTTATCCTGTAGATTACTGAGGGAAAAGTGCTCAGGTCACCAAGTATAACTGCGGACCTACTTCAGACTATGTATTTTCCAGTTCTGGTGTGAGGCAACATACACTGAGGATTGTTACATCTTCTACATGGATAATGTCACTTCTTATCACTGGTAATATCCCTTGGTCTGAAATCTACTTTGATACTGACACAGCCACTCCAGTTTTCTTTTAATTGGGCTTTTCATGATATATCCTCTTCTAGCCTTTTTTCATCTAAGTCTTTATATTTAAAGTGAGTTTCTTGTAGACAGCATATGCTTGGGTCTTGGAATTTCCATCCAGTCTGATAATCAGTCTTTTTATTGCTGTATTTAGACCATTTGTATCCAATGTTATTATTGACAATGGCTGGGTTTGGATTATAACTTTCTGGAGAATACTGTTTTTGTGTTTTGGCAGGCCGTCAAACTGGTTCAGTTTTCAAAGCTGTGGCTCTGAAGCTTTGCTCTGTCCTGCACAAGTGCCACTCAGAACTTAGTCTGAGATTGAAGCTGAGGCTTGAATCTTAATCCAATTTTCAAAGCCTTTGCTATGCTGCTCTGGATCTGTCCTGAACTTGTACAGGATCACAGAATTAGTGGATCCCCTTCCCCAGCTCTCTCTTCCCTGAGATCCACCCATGCACACACACCGTGGTCCTCAGGGGCCCCTTTTCTGGTCCTTTTGGCGGACCTCCCATCAGGTTCTCCGTGCCTGGGCTACCATCAAGGCAATGCCATGAGCCACACACACAAAAAAATGAAAACATGTGAAACTCACCCCTGAGGGTGGCTGACCTGTACTGCGAGCCCCCCCAGTCTGCCCGCTTCATTTCCAGAGCCCTCCAGTAACTGCTTTGTGCGTTTTGTGCAGAGTTTTCAGCTTGATCAGCAGGAGAGAAAGGCTGTAGTAGCATCGTCCTGCTGTAGCAGACCTGGAGTTCTCCTAGTTTATTTTTATTAAAAATAAAATCTTAATTTCCTTCTTCTTAGACAGCCAGAATGAAGAAGCCTAACAAGTCACCCCAGATACTAAATCAAACAGCAGCTCACCTGTATGGATGAGATTCACTGTTACTGCTGCTGCTGTTTACGAGAGCTCTAACCTACTCGCATGCACAGGCCACACCAGCAAGTACTCAGCCAAGGTGAAACTCCGTGGTTGTCAACTCTCCTGCTATCACTGTACTCCAAAGCAGCCCTGGAATATGCCCCTGCCTGCTGCACACCGAGAACACTGGGCACTTAATTCTCAGGATGTTCTCATTGAGCCCTGAGACGCAGCAATTTTTCCTCCACCTGGAATTCTGTTCTGTTCATTTTAAAACCTTTATGAGAGACAGTTATCCCCTAAGAGACCCACAACACATCCTGAGAAACACAAGCACAGACTGGCACAGAGCAGTCACCTGTGACCCCATCACCAAGGGTCCGAGGGCTAAAATCTCAGCCCTTTGTAGATTTGCTCCACCACCGTTCCTGAGCCAAGAGGAACTCCAAGAGGAACTGATGTGCCATGTGGCCTCAATGTGGAGAGCTGGCTTCCTCTCTGCAGGCACTCACAGGGCATATCTTGACTCAGATGCGGCCTCATGCTTCCTCCCCAGCCATATTTACCGGACCCATATAGCTGGTACATCTCCCAGTCATCAGCGAGTTAGTCAGCTAGGACATGCAAGGGACAGACATTCACAAAAACCCCATCAGATGGGCAATTCCCATCTCTGCTCTGGAATCAAGGAGAAATGCGCATGTGTGCGTTTGGGAGCAGGTGGGAAAAGGGACTAACAACTTAGCAGCTGTTGCTAAAAGTCTCACGTGCATTCTATTTTCAGACCTATTTGTTTACTTAGTAAAACAATGCCCTCGGCCTCACATAAAACCAGGAAGCTGTGAACACCACAGGGAGAGGCTGTGACTGGGCCTGCAGGGATCCTCAAGAAATCCCCAGACTCCCACGTGTGTACAGATATTCTCAGCCATGTCGTATGTAGCCGCTAACAATTATAGCCAGCCAAGATGTTCACCAGCAACAGGTAAACCAAAGTGGTGTAAATGACTGAACTAGAGCAACACCTAGCCACAGGGAGGAATCTCACACTGAAAATCTTGCTCAAACTAAGAAAGAATTGTACACAGTATGACGCCATTGATGAAATTTAGAGTCAAGCAAAATTATACCACATATTATATAAATACCAGAGAAAATTCAGAAAAGTAGCTATCTCTGAGGAAAGGAGAGAGTGAAATTAGAGCACACATGGCTAACTGAAGGGTACACAGTCTATGGCTAACCTGTGCTTCAGCTAACCAGGGTTACAGCTACATAACCTGGGTTACAGCTAACATGTCTGTTTACTGTATCATGCTTTTTTGTATATCTGAAATATTTCATAACTTAGTAAAAATTAAAATAACAAAGCCTACCTACCATTCAAAATGGTAGAATGAAGGTAAGTGTTTATCTTTGTTCCCTTCTGGAATACTCTGCCAGTTAGCTCCATTGGTTGGAGCATGGTGCTGATAACACCAAGGTCCAGGGTTCCATCCCTGTTGCAACCAGCCCCACACACAAAAACATGGATCATTAAAAAGACACAAACCTCCAAGGATAAAGACAAAAGCTAAGAGTAGATAAGGAACGTCAACCACATTTTAGAAGCTGCTGATAGGCAGTGACAGAGTTGCAGCCCATGGAGCGCTCTAAGGAAAGCTGGAACTCAGGCGTTAGGGTTACAGAACCCCGATGGAGAAAACTGGTCCTCACGGAAGAGTCTGGGGGCTCCGGAAGTGGAGGCCAGCACCTTGCGAGGCTAGCACGCAGGGGAGGCCGTGTGAGCAGCAGGCCAACCCCGAGCCTCTCTGACCCCAGTGGCCGGCAAATGGCCTTCCCCTGAGGCGAGCAGACTCCCAGATGTTCTCTCTGGAGACGTGAAGCAGACAGGCCTGAGCAGTGGGACACGGAGCACAGCTAAGGGCCGCAGAGCAGTGTCCACTCCAAAGGGGACACCCCCAGACTCCTCCCCTACTGCAAGTCAATGTGACCATGGCAGGATGTTGGCAGATTCCTCTCTGGGAAGCCACCCTGAAGAAAAGACCTACAGACATTGCTGACCTGTGGGCTCCTAACACCTGAAGGGAGGAGCTGCCTTCCTCTCCAGTCCTCCTGCAGGGTCCCCCACTGACAAGCCCTGACCACACAAACAGGGGCAAGCATGGCTTTCAAGTGGTGCACGCTACTTTCCTTTTTATGATTAACCCACATAACTATCACCTCAATGAAGACGACATTTCCACAACCCAGATTACCTTATGTCTCCCCGAATCAATACCCAACTAACGCCCTATCTGACCTCTATCACAGAGTTGGCCGATGCAGCCCCAGGCCGCAGCCCCTCCACGCCTGTTTTCCTCACTGTGGTTTTACTGAACACGGCTATGCTGTTCATGCACACACCGCCTACGGCTCTTTCACGCTCACATGGCCAGACTGAGCAGCTGCAACAGAAACTGTGCGGCCCACAGGCTGAAGTATTTACTGCCTGGACTTTTACAGAAGAGGCTGCTGGCCGCTGCTCTGTCACCACAGATGAGTGCAGTCTGTGTGTGAACTCCGTGGAAGTGCAATTACACACCGTGTGCTCCTTTTGTGCCTGGCCTCTCTGGTTCCACAGGATGTCTGTGACGTGCATCTACAGAGGTTTGTGTAGCTGAGTTCAGTGAGCATGTCAGCCTCACATAAATGGACTACTGGAGACAGGTTAGCCCCTGATCTGAAAGATGGAAACCGAAATAAACGGAGAACAGAAACTCAGAAGAGCCAGGGACAATTCAGGGAACAAAGGAAAACCACATCTTTCTTTGTCCACGAAGAAAGAACAGATGGTAGTTTAAAAAGAACATTCAGGGAACAAAAATAAGAGCTCTGGAAATAACATGACGGAAATTAAAAATTTGATGGAATGTTTAAAAATGGTGAGGCAAAAATGATGTCATTCCAAATCATCCACTAATCACAATACACAATTATTTCCTCTCAAGTGTCATCTCCCACTTTCTACTGTCACCACACTCAGGGAAGACCGACTGCTGCTCCTTAAGGAAGTGGGTGACGTGGACCACAGCAGGCTGGGGAGGCAGAGAGAGTCTCCCTGCCCCGGTCACTGCAGTAGTTCCCCTTTCCTGGCCATACACATCATGGTGCTATGAGGTTCAACCCCCAAATCAATGAGTTCAGGATCAGAAAGAACAAGAAATAACAGAATGGCCTCTACTCCAGTCTGCACTGAAGCTATTTTTTGCCTAAAGAAAAACAAACCAGCCAAGGTGGGAGGAGGTGCAGACGCCACATAGCTGACTGGTTTACATCCGTGTAGACCAGAGCTCTCCCAGGCCTTTCCTGAGTCTTCACAGGCCCACCAGTGCCCCTTACACATTCCGGCGTCCCTGAGACACCGGCCAGAGCTCAAGAGATGCACACTAACCCCAGACCCCTGCCGAGCAGCACAGATGGATTCAGTGGCCTGGATTCTGCTCCAGCCTGCCCCGCCCGCATGCACGTCATCCCTGCTCAGAGGAGGGGAGTGTCCTCTTCTTCCGCAAGCAGGCAGCCTCCCTAGCCTGGGCTAAGTGTCTTGTGAAGACACACCAGGTCTCGGGGACACAGCAAGATGCCAGGGTCCCATCCACATCTCCGTCCCAGTCCCCAAAACAGCTTCAAGCACATCTGCGCCTGACAGGAAGCATGGTGCACACTGGATGCCCAGCACCCCCATCTGGTGCTTGCCTCCATGCGCACAAGAACTCAGGGTCAGGCCAGAAGACACCACTCAGGTCCTACACAAGAATTCACAGAACCCGAGACTCTTGGCCCTGCTTGAATGCACCCTGGCCAAGGTTTTGGTTAAATGCTCTGGAGAACCATCCTGACGACATGGAAAAATTAAGGTAAAGTTTGCCTCAAGGGGCCGGCCTGTGGCTCACTCGGTAGAGTGCGGTGCTGATAACACCAAGGCCACGGGTTCGGATCCCATGTAGGGATGGCCGGTTCGCTCACTGCCTGAGCGTGTTGCTGACAACACCAAGTCAAGGGTTGAGATCCCCTTACCGGTCATCTTTTTAAAAAAAAAAAAAAAAAGTTTGCCTCAATACACAGCTGACAATGCATGCAAAGGTACAGCTTCAAAGAGTAAGATTAAAAACAGATTCCCCTGTTGAATTACACAGGTACACACACTGATCAAAAAAAAAGTAAATTACACAAATGTTGAATTCTTCTAGTTAACAGGGAGGGAATAGGACATGCTGGTGATGGGTACATGGGTCAATTTTACTATTGTGTCTACTTCTGCACATGCTTGAGATGTTCTGGAACAAAAAGTTAAATCACAAAATAATACAAGATTCTGATTTTTAATCTGCCAGACTAGCCCAGAGCAAATGTTAGATTGCATACTATGCTGGTTAGGGCAATTCCACACATTACTGGTGGTACAAACTCTATGGTGGTAGTTGAAGTGGTTGGGGGAGACTAGCTATTATCTTGCAAAATCACAAACGTGCATGTCCTGAGACCCAGCAAGTCTATTCCAGGAATTTATCCTACAAACTGGTCTTCAATACATGAAACAATGCACATATGAGACCACTCACTCCAACAATAAACAGCAAAAGACTAGGAACAACAGAAACATACATGTTAGTGCCATGGGTTAAATGTGTCCCCCAAAAGTTTGTGTATTAGAAAGTTAGTCTCCACTGTAAGTGTTCAGAGGGCAGGAAATCCTATCGTGGTAACTGAAACGTGGGCCTTTGAGAGGTGATTGGATCATGAGGATTAATCCATTCAGGAAGCAATGCGTTATCAAGGGTGTAGGTAGGAGGGCTTTATCTTTTTTTTTTTTTTTTTTTAAAAGATGACTGGTAAGGGGATCTTAACCCTTGACTTGGTGTTGTCAACACCACGCTCAGCCATCCCTATATAGGGATCTGAACCCATGGCCTTGGTGTTATCAGCACCACACTCTCTCGAGTGAGCCACGGGCCGGCCCAGCAGGACTTTATAAGGAGAGCAAGTGAGCAGGTCAGCTCTCTGTTGCTCAACCCATTATCACCATGTGGTTACCCTGGTCACCACGGGACCCTGGACAGAGTTCCCACCAAGAACAAGGCCTTCACCACTAGTTGTGTTCCCTGCACTTTGGACTTCCCAGCCTCCTAAACCTTAAGAAATAAGTTTCATTTCTCTATAAATTACCCTGTTTCAGGTACTCTGTTGTAAACAACAGAAAAGGACTAACACAGCACAGAAGACCCACGAGAGGGTCTGCACAAAATTGGCTGTAGTAGATCCCACTCGGGAAGGGGGCCTAGGGTCTGGGGACAGGAGGAAACATTTTCACTTTACAACTTTTTGTGCCTTTTTAATGTTGTATCACGTGCATGTATTAGAACAAAAAGACATTTAAAAGATAACCAAAACCCTTAACCAAATTCCCAGCTGTTTTTAAAAATACTGTTGTCAAAGCTGTTCCCATGGACACCTGTGGTCAGAATGAAGGCCCCTCCTGTCCTAGACCAACTCCCTTGCTACACTGTGTAGAGCTGGCCTTTAATGATAAGGGATCTGCTGTCCAGGCAAGACAGGAAGAACGAGCCTCCAGGGCTGACCCAGGGACACACAGAGGACTCACAGTGATGACATCCAGGATGCTGAGGAGGCTGTGGACACTGTCTCCCGCCAAAACTTCTTTGACCACCACCTCAGTGCCATCCTGCACTTGGAGAGCAGAGTGAGAGTCGTCAGTCCAAGCGGGCTTAGCCCAGCGCCCAGCACACTGGGCAAACGAGCCTCTACCTCCAAGGTGCCACCAATCAAGCAAGCAGATGAGGAGGCAGAGGACCAGCCAGACGTAGCAGAATTGGAGGGACAAGGCGCTTGGAAGCAGAGGATAGAAAGAAATGAGGACAAGTGAGACAAATGAAAAAACCCAGCCCAACCTGGCCACAGCTCTCAATCCCGTGACTGGTCCCTACTGGGCAGATTTAGGTGAAATCTCATAAAACCTAAGTTAGTTTTCTGAACCAAATTTAGTTATTATCAGTACACATTACAGAATTTTGATATAATTTTCCACTAGCTAAGAAAACACCCAAAACATGCAATTTTGGTGATTTAATATAGGAACTTCATCTCAGCTTGACCCAGGAAAATCCTTTTTGAAGTTGTCCACGTCTGGCACTGAGAGATGCCAGTTGCAGTCCTTTGGGGAGGCCCCCACAAGCTCGGCAGGAGTCACTGGTTCACCAGCTGGGTGACCACATGCCCTAGGAGCTACTGGCGATAGGAACTTCATCTCAGCTTGACCCAGGAAAATCCTTTTTGAAGTTGTCCACGTCTGGCACTGAGAGATGCCAGTTGCAGTCCTTTGGGAGGCCCCCACAAGCTCGGCAGGAGTCACTGGTTCACCAGCTGGGTGACCACATGCCCTAGGAGCTACTGGCTCTGACATCCCCAAACTGGATGAACAGAGGCCCTTTGCTTCTAATAATCCCAACAAGTCCAGCCACAGACCAAGCTATTACCTGAGAATCAAACATTCTGGCTGGACAACACCTTTGGTCTAGAAACCCAGCAGGACCGCATGAGAGCCATCTTGGGGTCGTCACCCACTCTCAGCGCTACAAAGTGGGAACTTCTGAGACCACAAATTCTTTAAGGTCAGGGGCGATGATCACACCAACTCCAGGATTCACTAAGAATGTGCTTTAAACAATAACACACAGTGGGAAGCCCAGGCCACATAAAACCAGGACAAATAAACTGATCCCACCCTCCTGCAAAGCAACACACCACCAAGAAGACCTTAGCAGCGTCTGATCCAGCCCCGTGACTGGTCCCTACTGGGCAGATTTAGGTGAAATCTCATAAAACCTAAGTTAGTTTTCTGAACCAAATTTAGTTATTATCAGTACACATTACAGAATTTTGATATAATTTTCCACTAGCTAAGAAAACACCCAAAACATGCAATTTTGGTGATTTAATATAGGAACTTCATCTCAGCTTGACCCAGGAAAATCCTTTTTGAAGTTGTCCACGTCTGGCACTGAGAGATGCCAGTTGCAGTCCTTTGGGGAGGCCCCCACAAGCTCGGCAGGAGTCACTGGTTCACCAGCTGGGTGACCACATGCCCTAGGAGCTACTGGCTCTGACATCCCCAAACTGGATGAACAGAGGCCCTTTGCTTCTAATAATCCCAACAAGTCCAGCCACAGACCAAGCTATTACCTGAGAATCAAACATTCTGGCTGGACAACACCTTTGGTCTAGAAACCCAGCAGGACCGCATGAGAGCCATCTTGGGGTCGTCACCCACTCTCAGCGCTACAAAGTGGGAACTTCTGAGACCACAAATTCTTTAAGGTCAGGGGCGATGATCACACCAACTCCAGGATTCACTAAGAATGTGCTTTAAACAATAACACACAGTGGGAAGCCCAGGCCACATAAAACCAGGACAAATAAACTGATCCCACCCTCCTGCAAAGCAACACACCACCAAGAAGACCTTAGCAGCGTCTGATCCAGCGATCACCCCCAGCGATCACCCCCAGCAATCATGGTTCAAAGGGTGTGATTGAACAGAGGCAGGAAACAAGCATTTAACTCCTAAGTGAGTTAACACCTTAATTATTTTCTTACAATTAAAATTATCTATAATCAGAAAGCTGAAAACAGGGCAAAGTTTCCATTGATCATGGCAGATCAATACAATGATTTACTACCTAACTTCCATTAAAGGCAGTATTCTGAGGACTTGGAAGAAACATTTTTAAATATTTAAAATACCAGGTGGGCCGAGCCCGTGGCGCACTTGGGAGACTGCGGCGCTGGGAGCGCAGCAGCGCTCCTGCCGCGAGTTCGGATCCTATATAGGGATGACCAGTGTGCTCACAGCGCTCACTGGCTGAGCGCGGTGCGGCCGGTCTCAAAAAAGGACCAAAAAATAAAAATAAAAATAAAACATACCAGGTAAAAGGTAGAAACAAGACCACAGGAAGACCATACTAAACCCGTTTAAACAACAGGTCCGCGTGCAGAAGAGTGAAAGCAATGGGCCAAAACCCTAATGGCAGACGTGTCTGAACACTGGCATGAAGATGTGCCTTTTTCCCCAGTAAGTTAAATTTAAAATTCTGCACTAACTTTTCAATGGAAAACTTTCTGAAACTTTCAGATGACAGACATCTAAGCGAAAGCCCACCCCAAGGCCCTGCAGCATGTGACGCACCGTGTCCTGGACGCAGACCTCCAGCCGCCCGTCCTGCACCACGTAGATGCTGGTGTCCAGCTCCCCTGGCTGGAAGATGTGTTCTCCCTCCTGCAGCTGCACAAAGACCATGTGTTTGCAAAGCTCCAGGAACAGTGGCTTCTCAAAGTGGCCCAAGACCCTGCAAGAACCAGAGTATGCTGTGGAACACCCTTCTTGGGAAGGCAGAGGAGGAAGGACAGCTTTTGAAAGAGGCTCAAGGGGTTACAGGCCACTGTCCCAACAGGTGCCAGGTCCCCGTGCTGCAGATCTGCACAGCAGACCCAAAGCAACCTGGCATCACAGTCATACAGAATTTTAAACTCCTGAAATTCCTGGGAGCCTGTTTTCCCCTCAGCTCAAAGAGCTTCTGGGTTGTGACTATGAACTTGAGCCAGACGCATAAAGGCAAAGGCGCTCTTCCAGGATGATGAGTGGGCACTAAAGAGAGGAAAGGGGCATTTTCCAGGGGCCAAATGGCAGGTGAGACAGAAGAGAACCCAGGCTTGCGGCACACACTTCTCACACTTGCTCTGAATTGATCGCTCAAGTGAAAACATTGACAAATAGTTAAATAAAACAGGAAAGAACTTGAGCGGGCTCCATTGCCCCTGAGGGTCCTACACCTGCTGAGCATTCCAACCACCATGGGGCATGGAGACCAGCAGTCTCTTGGCAGATGCAAGATAGGCTTTGCAACCATCACCTGACACAGGAAAGCCATGTCCCCAGTTAGAAGGACATGGCGAGGAGTCTCCTGCATCAACCACAGTGCCCTCGGAGGGTCCTGAGCCACAGCAACAGGCCCGGCTGAGCCCACCCACTCTCTTACCGAACATTTTTCAGCATGTACAGAACTTCTGATGGCAGGTTAGAATTCTTCACATCAAACTCTGTGAGATCGGCCTCCAGCAGGGAGGGCGGGGGCTCCTTTGGCTGCAGGGTGGGGTATTCCCTCTTGAAGCGTAGAATCCTATGAAGCAGAGACATACTCACATTTAGCAAAAGACCAAGGGCATCTATGCTGCACTGCCTGAGGCAGCTCCGACTTCACTGTGCCCCAGGTGGTGAGGACTCCTGTGGATTCACAGAGCCCACCAGGGAGGGCAGCTGGGGCAGGCTGTGATCTGAAGGACACTCCCAGTACCTCTTGGCCAAAGACAGCACCTTGGTCCTCTTCCTGGCCCGCTGCCGGGGTGCAGCTGTGTTCCCAGCAAGCGTGTTGGGGAGCATGGTCACCTGCAGAGCCAAAGGAGGAGCCAAGTCGCTGACCTGCAGTTGGCAAGGCCCATGCTCTCGGCCTCAGGGTTCATCCTCAGGACCCACCTGTGGGCCGCCTGCAGTCCTGACATCAGCCCCTGGGGTCTGGCTGTGCCACCCCCTACCCCACCTGGCTCCTCGAGGGAGACGTTGTTGACAGCCCCACATCCACAGCACTGACCGCGCTGTCCCCACAAAAGCCTTCAGAGCTCCATGGTGTCACACCTGCTGTCCTCGTTGCCTGGGAGGCCGACCACTGCTCCACCCCTCCTCTTTTAGTCCAGTCAATGCACCCCTTCCTACAACCTTTAAAAAACTGTCACTGTTCAATCCCACCTTCCCGACCTCACTTCCCCCTCCAACCTACGGCCACAGCCCCATCTGTCCCATGTCTGGAATGTTCTCCACAGTCGGCACCCACTGACTGCCCAGAAGAGCAGTCGTCCCGAGTGCAGAGGCCTGGTTCCTACCCTGGACAGGGGCAGGGCCACTGTGCTAGGGCAGCCACCACCCCACTGCTCCATTCCCTTGAGCCCAGCTGCCCTTTGGTGCCAGCGGCTGTCACTGGTGTCACCATAACCGCAGCTCCTCTTTCAGGTCCTAGGTATCCCTGTCCTCCAGCTATTCCCATCTGCCACTGCATAACCCTTCACGGGACCACTGGATGATGGCCACTCCCCACCAGACCTCCAAGACCCTGCCCAGGTCACTCTGTGTGTGGCCCCTATCTCAGTGCAGGCAGCCATACAGTGCCACGCCCACCCCCGTCCTGGCCAGGTGCTGCCTGGGTCTGGCACAGACTCGACCGTGGCAGGCCTAGCTCATTTTCCCTTTCACAGCACTTAGTGCTGACAAGAACGGGACAGCCACTCAAGGACTCTCCGCACTTGCAACGCACACTCAGGTACTCAAACCAGAGGCCCACCTGCCCTCCCTGGAGGTCACTCGCTGCCACAGACCTCCCTGAGCTGCCCCTCTAGCACAGGCAGAGTTAAGGCTTGAGAGAATAAGGGATATTTCCAGGTAAGGGGTATTGGGTATGACTGGAAGAAGTAGACACCATTCAGTGTGACTTACAATGTCCCCCAAACCCTGTGCCCAGCGGCAGAGGCTGTGGAGCGGAAGAGAGGGCAGCACATGACAAGAGCTGCCAGGATCAGGAGCTCAGGGAGACTGGTGAGCAGGCAGGACCCCATCTCTGGGGGCCTGCTCAGTAGGGGGCCCACACACGACCCAGGGACCGCAGTATAAGTTACCTTCCTCATGATCTTCCGGCCGTAAAACATCACTTTGTCTCTCTTCCGGAACCTGTACTGAGGAATGGGCTGCACTTGTCCTGCAAGGGGAGTGGAGGGGCGGCCTGAACTGCAGCTGGGATACCACAAAGTGAGAGGGGTGTCTCTTCCGGAACCTGTACTGAGGAATGGGCTGCACTTGTCCTGCAAGGGGAGTGGAGGGGCAGCCTGAACTGCAGCTGGGATACCACAAAGTGAGAGGGGTATGCGAGGGCTGCCTCGAGTAGGTGCACGTGGTGAGCTTCATTGGAGCTAAAATAAGGCTGCAGCACTGGCAGGCCCTGGAATTGCAGGTGCTGGACAATAAACTGCATTCTTGTCCTGTCCTCTCCCCAGCTACCACTTTGCAGCATGAGGGAAAGGGTCTGTGTGACAGGCTCTTCTCAGATGGGGGAGTCTTACATCTTTCTCTCTCTCTCTCTTTTTTTTTTTTTTTAAAGATGACCAGTAAGGGGATCTTAACCCCTGACATGGTGTTGTCAGCACCACGCTTTCCCAAGTGAGCGAACCTGCCATCCCAGTATAGGGATCCGAACCCATGGCCTCGGTGTTATCAGCACCGCACTCTCCCAAATGAGCCACGGGCCGGCCCTAGTCTTACATCTTTTTTAATGGAGCCTTGTGTGGGAAAGGAGAGCAGAACAGGCTGCGCACAGACGCGGCTTCCTGGGAACCAACACACTCAGCCTGAGCCCGGCAGGCCACCAGGTTCCAAGAAAAGCCAGCATAGGCTTGAGGGCTCCTCCCATGAGCTTAAAACACATTTCCAGAAACCCACACCTCCCCCACCCTTCCGACCCATCGTCCCTTCCCCTAAAACTAGAGTACAAATCAAGATACTCACAAAATCGCTTGACCCTTCTATGGACAAAGAAGATGATTATGCCAGTGAAGGCCAGTGCCAGGAGGGCTCCAATCGCAGCCCCAGTCAGCTGGGTGAGGTCAGAGACAGAGCACCATGAGCAAGGCCACTGAGGAGACCCTGCCCCGTCCCGACCTGGGCAGTAGTGAGCCGGTGGGGCAGAGGCAGCAAGGACCCCCGCTCCTGCCCCCAGGGAAGCAGGTGAGGCGGTTACCATGGTGGACCAGGAACGCTCCTCCATGAACTGCAGTGCCCAGGAGCGCAGGGCAGCGCCCAGACAGAAGCCAGCCTGCAATGGAGAACACAGCGGTCAAGATGGGCAAGGATGGGCATGGCCTGGCTTCCCAGCCCAGACTTGGCCAGGGCAGCAAGAGTCAAGCTGCGGGTTAGGGAAGAACTCAGCAGCCCTGGAGATTTCCAGGAAGAAGTGATCTTGCCAGGGGTGGGGTGGTCCTCTGAACCCCCTGCTAAGAAGCACTCAGAGAGCACCTGTCTTCCTCAGGCACTGGGGCACTGGCCGGCAGGGGCCCGCTTCGCTGCTGTCAATGAGAAATACATCATTAATGCACTCGAATCCTGAACCCTTGGCTCTCCAGCTCCTTGGGATACAAGTCTAGGGGAGTAAGCCCCAGCCACAGGGGAGGCCAAGGCCACCTCCCTGTGCCCTCTGAACACTAACAGGACCACATGCTGTCGGCCCGAGGGCACATGGGAGCCCACACAGCAGCAGTGCTCAGAAACTGCAAGGAGCCATCTGGATGTTTAGAACATTCAATACCAGCTCACACGCTGAATACAGAAGTAACAGCAGAGAAGGCTTTGGGTGCCTGCTATCCTGCTGTCTCTCAGAAGAGCGTTAACAGGAGTTCAGAAGTTCGGATCCTTGGGAGGGAGAAAGGGAGGAAGAGAAGGGTGATGGCAGGATGGTGAGCGGGTGACCAACAAAGGCTGCTGCCGCTTCTCTGAGAAATGGAACAGAAAATAAGCAAAAGACCCCAGCCGGACAAGCAGCCACTCTCCCCTCCTCCTCCGCAGCCAGGAGCTGGATGGGGCAGAGGAGGCCATTTGTTAACCTCTCAAGTCGCTACACAAGTGCCAAGGACCAAGCAGCTCCCTGAGTTCCAGTGGGGACTTTTTGCTTCAGACCTGAGGCAACCAGACTCCCGTCCCTCCAGCGCCCCCAGCTCAGATCTCAAGAACACATCGGTCAAGGCACACAAAAGCACCAATAACCATGCCCCTCACCTAAGTCAATGTGTCCCTCTCAGATAACCAGATTGTCCGAGGAAGGGGCTATTACTTGGATGACCCACAGCTATTCACACAATCTCCTGTGGCTAAGCACCGCAGCCTTTTCAAGTTCTCTTCTTCACTGCTGTTGTAGTACACCTAACTTTCTGGTGTAGGGATAGACACCATTGCCATGTAACTACAGATGTCTGAGAAAAAGGCCTTAAGCAAAATAGCAGGCAAAATCCTAACGGGAAACAGAAAGTAACAAGTATGACCTTAAGGGAAGAAAAGACATAGCTTCAAAGAGTGCCCAAGGGCCACATCCGACTGCTGTGCTGAGAAAGCACAGGTGTCCGCAGACAAGGGCTAGCAGGTCTAAGGAGGTGACAAGAGGGGCCAGCCACCTCACCCACATCCCTCAGGCTCCAAGAAGCCATGTGGCCTTGGTCCAGAAATGCCCCCACGTGGGAAAGATTGATTCCCCACTGGATCTACATACCTCTGGGCACACATCTTCCTCGTCCTTCATGGCTAAAAACAGAACAAACAGGAGAGACAGACTGAGGCAAACGAGGGCACGTCTACCAGTTCATGCTCACACAGCCACAGCTGTGGCTTCAGCCTTTTCCCCTGGGTCCTTTCCCAAGTCCATCTATGTTTTCACTGAAGGGAAAATCCTGCTGAAAAATTCTGGTCTCTATGAAGGGAAGCTGTCTTCTCAGAGGCATCTGCGGCCTCACCGGGAGCCAATTCTCTCTCTGTAAACAGCCCTTACGTGGCCGTCTAGGAACCCAGAACGGCAGCCACGTCACTGGGCTCAACTCCAGGAGGTCAAGGGAATCTGGGCGGCTCAGCCAGGGCCTAGTGCAGCCACCACGTGGGAGCAGCCAGCCCCTAGCTGGTGTAGGGAGGGTGTGTGACTGGGGAGACAGTTACAGCCGGGGTGGGGCTACTGGGGGTGTGACTGGAGACGGAGGTGCAGCTGGGGTGGAGGCTCGGCTGAGGAGTGGGGAACAGCCTGGGACAGGGCGTACAGCTGGGAAGATGGTTACTGCTGCGGTGGGGTTATTGGAGGTATGACTGGAGAGTGGGGTGCAGCTGGGGTGGCGGTACCAGTTAGTGTTACCACTGGGTTGGGGGCATGCGTGGGCAGGGGTCACAGTTACGGAGGCGGTGCAGCTGGGGTGAA
>NW_007727484.1:354511-356579 GCF_000696425.1 Galeopterus variegatus | reverse complement strand
GGCATGGGTCTGCTGGCGGCGGCGCGGGGCCTGGTCCGGGGCGCGGACCGCATGAGCAGGTGGACGAGCAAGCGCGGCCCGCGCACCTTCTGCAAGGGCCGCGGAGCCAAGCGCACCGGCGTCCTCGCCGCGGACTGCAAGTTCGTGCAGGTCAAGGAGATGGTGCCGGAGTTCGTGGTCCCGGATCTGAGCGGCTTCAAGCTCCGGCCCTACGTGAGCTACCGCGCGCCCGCGGGCACGGACGCGCCCCTCACGGCCAGGGGGCTCTTCCTGGACGCGGTTGCACCTGCTGTCGAAAAGGACTTCAGAGATGGCGCCTTCGATCCCGACGACCTGGAGAAGTATGGCTTTGAGCCCACGCAGGACGGCAAGCTCTTCCAGCTGTACCCCAAGAACTTCCCGCGCTAGAGCCAGCGAGCAGCGGCGCACGACGCAGGGGGTCCCCTCTCGCAGGCCCCGTGTCCCCAGGGCGTGACAGCTGTCGCCCTCGTTCATTTCTATTAAAGGCCTTTGCTACCCTGTATAGTGTCTGTTTTTGTCATGGGTGTTAGGTTTGGGGAGATGGAGAAAAGGGACAGAGACCCTAGTCAGGCGCTGTTTCAGCCAAAAAGCTTTATTCCACTAACGTGGGGAGGAGACGAATCACATCAGCTCCTAACTCCGTACAGGCTAAAAAGGTTTTATAAGGTTTTGACTTAGAAGAAGGGCGTTGGGTGGTCGTTTTTGCATAAGAATGTTTTGCAGAAATTCCGGTTTTTCTCGAAGGGCAAGGCGGTAGGGGGTGGAAAGTTGATTAACGTGGGATAGGGGCAAGGGGAGAGGGTGGAAAGTTACTTAACCTGATTGTGCCGATTCTGGCCGTGAGGCCTGATATTGGGGCCGTGTGAAAGTGTGCAGTGTGACAGATTTCAGTGCAGTAACCTAGACAAAGTTCTCTCACAGAGTATTCCACTCGCTGTGAAACTCTGGAGGAGGGCATCTTCCCAACTGAAAGGTTCTGGGATTATGCCCATGGCAAGAATACATCACTCAGCTTATAGAAGGAAAAGAATTTGCAAGGCAGACTGCACCAGATGACAGCACTCACTAATTCATCTCCCAAACTCCTCACCCAAAGAACAGTGGATGTATTCGCGGTAACCCTCCAAAGCAACAGGGCTTCTCCTGGTCAGGTGAGTAACTGCCCCTCTTGGGGCAAACCTAAAGATGAGGACACACGGGAAGCTAGTTCCAAACTGGACTTTCACTGGTGAGCAATCTCTCTCCTGTGGACTGCCTCTGTCAGTGCATGGTCCCTCAGATCTTCCGTAGTCTGCTTCATATTTAATTGACACTTGTTAAATATCCTTAACGTGAGCTGTAAAGGTTTCAGTCAGCTGGGAATTGATCACTTTAACAGAAAAATTTCTGAAAACCATCTGACCTGTATTGGCATGCTGCGTTGTATCATAAGAAAATAAGAAAGCGGGAAGACAGAGGTGCATGTTTTCTGCTTCTAAGCACATGTGTATCCTTAGTAAATGCTAAGGATTTGACAAATTCAAACAGTGGCCTGTATTTCAACCACGTTTCCTCCCAGAGACACAAGAATACTTGAGCAGGAGTTAGACGTTTCACATGCCTAGTTTGTTCCCAAGTCACCGTCTGTCCAGGACCTGGAAGCTAATCAGTTTATAAATGCCACAATGAGGAAGTCATTAGTGACACATGCTGTATAAGAAAATAATCTGATTCATTTTAAGAAATGACTTCCCGGGCCACCCCCGTGGCGCACTCGGGAGAGTGCGGCGCTGGGATCGCAGCGACACTCCCGCCGCGGGTTTGGATCCTATATAGGAATGGCTTTGGATCCTATATAGGAATGGCCGGTGCGCTCACTGGCTGAGCACGGTGTGGGCGACACCACACCAAGGGTTGCGATCCCCTTACCGGTCACAAAAAAGACAAAAAAAAAAAAAAAAAAAGATTTATCTGAGGGTGCTTTATTGAGATGGTAATTAGTTCCCAGCCCCTTTCGTTTTCTTCATCCCCCCCCCCCCCCCCCCCCCCCCCCCCCCCCCCCCCCCCC
>NW_007727484.1:339127-353629 GCF_000696425.1 Galeopterus variegatus | reverse complement strand
CCTTGGCACCAGCGCCCTTGGTGAGACCCTCCTCCTGTCCCCTCCAAGCCTGGCCTGGCGCAGCCCCGAGTCCTGACCTAGGGGAGCCCAGGCTCCATCTCAGAACCTCCAGCCAGCTGGGGAGAGAACTTTCCTTAGACTCGCCAGAGGTAGGGAGCTGGGTGGGGCTGGGGGTGCAAGGGCTGGGGTGCCAGGTAGGGCTGCACCACCCTGGCCGCCCTGACCACAGGCACATCCAGGACACTCGGTCCTGAACGGGGCTCAGGTTCGACAGCTTTGCCCGTCCCAGGCATCCCCAACGTGAGAAAATCACGTAAGCGGTCCACTTTCAGAAATAACTTAGTTGAGGGTGTTTGAACTGATTCAAGTCCAGCCCATCCCCCAGTGTCTCTGAACAGGTGTCTCCTTGAGATGGCGATCAGTTACCAGCACCTACTGTTTTCTTCATTCCCTGGTGTTTCTCCCTTCAGAGGGCTTAGGTGGGCCTTTTTCATGGGCTTATCCTGAGCCCCCAGGCAAAGAAATTCCTTGCAAGGGGGTAATAAATTTTAGCTGTCATTTGGGAAGATTGTGCACCCCATAGTATGCAGCAATGAGGAGGTGGGGGGAGGGACTTGCACAGTAGGGAATAAACTGCTTGCTACAGTCCTTGTCTGTGTGCCTGCCCTTCAGACACCTGAAACTTATAAGGCCGTAATTAAAGTCTCACTTCTCTGTACCTCGTCCATCTCTGTACCACGTCCATCCTTTGGCATTGGATGGGTAAGGGCATTTCTCACATACTGACTAAACATTTCATATTAATGACTCCCTCAGGCAACGCAGAATGTGTATACACTTCTTCCTTTTACTTATCTGCATAGGGTGTATTATGCAAGCACTTTTGGTGCCATGGCAAGGTAATCTTTCTAAATGTTCATTTAAAATTACTTCTGATATTAGGAAGTAACTCTTTTGTTTCCCCAAAACTTCATTTAATTAATATAGTTGCTTAAAAATGAATGAAGAGCTGAAAGTCAAAATCTACTTGAGAAACAGGCTTGTGAGTTAGGAACCAAGTCTTTTCCCCACTCACTGCCAGACAGAATCACCAGGTCCATTTTCAATGGCCCAGCAAGAAAGGTTTATTTAAGAGAAGCCAACAGCTTTTTTGATCATCTACAGTACAGACTCCACGAGATGCACAGCCCCCTGCAGGGCTGCAGTAAGAATCTCAAATGAGACAGTCTGAGGGCAGCTCACTCACAAAGTCACACTCGGTTCCTTTGTGGGAAGGGTCTATATGATCTCAAGCTCAGTTTACCTCCCACTTCCAGAGGTGGAGAACATGATCGTAAAAGGAGCAAGTGGCCAGGAGGCTGATGTCACAGTTCGCCCCTTCCACACACAGTTCACAGTCACAGGTCTTGGCTGCTGTGGCGCTCTTGCTTGGGCCCTCTGTGAGTGACAGGAGAGCAGGTGCTGGCTTGACTCCACTTTGGAGTGTGGCAGGGCCCTCCCCATTGTCATCCAGTACACATTCAAGAGAAGGTGCTGGTGACTCATCTGCGACCTTCAAACTGTGAATCATGTTCGCCATTCTGGCTCCTGGGTCACCGTGAAGAGAGGAACATGAGGGGACTGGCTGCAAAGAACGGGAGAGGAGCCAGGACCAGTCGGCCCCATATACCAGCGAGTTGGGTGATGTGTGGGACAACAAGACTGTCACTTCCTGTTTCTCTGGAGCCAGAAATGGGAGAACGCAGGAAACACAATGTTAGACAGAGGTGATCACCCCCAACCCGTGGCCCCATCCACCTTCACGGGGAGATTCCCAAAGTGCAGCCCCCACTTGTCAGCAAATGCGGACTGAGCCGCCACTGTGATGCAGAGGAATCATCAAGCCGTGGACAGACGATAGAGAAGAAAACAGTAAAAGCTGACACGCTGAAGGAGAACTTTCCCCGCTTGCCTCCAGGATGCTGGCAGCCAGACAGGCAACCAAGGGGTCCTCTCTGGAAATGGAGCAGCCTAAAGTATGATAACGTAAGACACCTGAGAAAGCTCCCATGAAGACAACTGGCCTGCCTGACACTACATGGTAAAGTCCCACCCATGCACAGAAATCCAAAAACCCAGCAGAAACGAACAACAACAACAAAAAAAACGAAAGAGATGGAAGAAGAAGTAAAGACAAATTACAAAGGACACAAGGGATGCAAGATTCGACTAGAAAGTTAACAATGGGCAATGACGAAAGGCAAGGAAACAAAGAAAAAACGAGATAAAGTAAGACATGGAAAGGGTCAGAGAAAAAGTCACTGAAACAGAAAGAGTCCAACAGACAGAAGTGGAGCTTCTGGAGAAAACAGAACAATGAAACAGAATTAACATTTAAAATTACAACCCAAGAACACCTTCCAGAAATAAAAATTAAAAACCACTAAATCTATATATGAAAAAAGCCTACAGAAGTGGAGCTTCTGGAGAAAACAGAACAATGAAACAGAATTAACATTTAAAATTACAACCCAGGAACACCTTCCAGAAATAAAAATTAAAAACCACTAAATCTATATATGAAAAAAGCCTACAAAATATCTAACAAAATCAACCTAGGATAGTGAACTCTGAGACATATCCTAGTAAAACTATCACCTTCAAGAATTAAAAAAAGAAAATCCTACTCATCATAGCCAAAAGGTGGAAACAACCAACATGTCCGGCATTGGATGAATGGATAGACAGAATATGGTTTATCCGTACAGTCTCAAAAAGGAAGGAAATTCTGACACGTTACAATAGGAATGAACCTTGAAAACACTGAGCTAAAAAAAAAAAAGCAACAAAATAAAAAAAGCTAAATGAAATAAGCCACACGCAAAAGGACAGACATCGGATTTCACTTGTATGGAAAATCTAGATGAGACGGGAAGAAAACCAGTAGTTACCAGGGGCTTGGGGGATGTTTGAGGTGATGAAAAAGTTTTGGAAATAAACTGTGGTAATGTTTGCACAACATTCTTAACATACTTAATGCCACTGAAGTGTACACTTAAAAGTGGGTAAAATGGCATATTTTATGTTACATGTGTTTTACGACAGTTTATAAACAGCAGTTTACAAAATTATCAGGTCTTTCAGGCAGAACGAGCAAAAGGCTTACAGAGGCAAAGAGATCCAGCCCCATAGGCGTCTCTGCTGCAGTGGGCCGGGCAAGACCACCACGCAGGAAAGTTCTCGATGAACTCCAGCAAAGAAAGTGACAGTCCAGGATTTAACAGGCAAGTACTCCTTCAAGTGTCAAGACTACAGAAAAAAGTATTGAGCGTGCAAGAATTCAGGGAACACCATGCTCACGAGCCTCTCTGGAAGAATCCATCCAAACCAAGCTCTGCCAAACAAGGGATGAACGGCCACAAGGACTGCCGGGAGCACCACCAACGCTTCACTGTGAGCTAAGACCAAGGAGGAAACAGGCAGGGCAAGGACAGAGTCATACCATGCAAATGATGTTGCATGTTCTGAGTAAGAACATGTCCCTAGGGGGCTGGCCAGTCACAGCTCACTTAGTGCGTGGTGCTGGTGACATCAGGGCAATAGTTTGGATCCCTGTACCAGCCAGCCACTCCAATACAAACAAATGAAATGCCACTGAGAACAGGAGGAGAAAGGGGAAGACAGGGTAAGTTCACTGACATCACACAGGTAGCAGGTGGATGTCAAAAGATCATCTATAAAACTAACCTGTTGTAGGTTAAAAAGGGCACTGAGAGCATTATTGAAATATTAGTATAAGCATGACACGAGAAAAATACTTTCCTAAATATCAAAATATGCTAGAAAAAGAAAAAAAGGAACAGAGAAAGCAGACCACAGAGAAACAAATACTAATTTACTAATACGGCATGATATACAAAGAAAAAAAACCTGAAGTCTGAAGAGTGGAGCTCCAAGAGGTAGAATACACGTGCCAGTCAATGTGAATGGGCTTTAGTCACCTATTAACAGAAAAAGACTTTCAAATCGCCTCCCAAACCAAGGCCAGACTATGCTGTATAAAAGAAATATACTTCTGGGCCGGCCCGGTGGCGCACTCGGTAGAGTGTGGTGCTGGGGAGCATGGTGGCGCTCCCGCCGAGGGTTCGGATCCCGTATAGAGACCTGTCCGCTCACTGGTTGAGCGCGGTGCGGGCGCGACACCAAGGGTTGCGATCCCGTTGCCGGTCGGGGTACGGGCGCAACACTGAGGGTTGCGATCCTGTTACCGGTCACGAAAAAAGACAAAAAGGAAAAAAATAAAATAAATAAAATAAAATAAATATACTTCTAATTAAGTAATATAAAAAGGCTTTAAAAAAGGAAGGGCATGAACTGGCTAGCTGCCAAAAAAAGAAGGAAGGGCAACGGTGTGCTAGGGGAATAAAGACGCAGGGGCTGAGACCTTACGGCAGCGTAGAACTCAGGCCAAAACACGTCAGACACGTCCAAGAAAGGTGCTTTCTAAGGCAGAGCTAAAATGTGCTGTGGAGATATGGCAGTTAGCATTTATCTATGCACCTAGTGATATAGCAGCGTCCTCAATAAAGCAGAGGAGAGAAAGAGAAAGTGCTCACAAGAGCAGACTTTTAACAAACCACTCTCAGTACAAAACAGGTGGGGTAGGCAAGAGACAGAGATCCAGAAGCTCCAGGCCATCTAATGAGCATGGCAGATCATCACGCCCAGTAATTCAGAACATATCTCCTTATGTGCTCGTAGAACATTAACAAAAATGATCATGTTAATAACAGAGGACTGAAAAATTCCATAAAGTAGGAATATTACAAGCAAACAACGCTCTCCGATCATAATGCAATGAAACAAAAAATTAATAACAGTCAAAAACCAAAAAAGTCTTTCCACCAAGAAATATTAAAACCCACTACACCAGACTTGGGTAAAACAGGAAATACAAACCCAAATTACAAAATTTCTTTAAAAAAAAATGAAAAAGAAATTATACATCAGAACCTAAAAATATGCTTAAGTCAGAGAAAAAGTCAGACATAAAACACTTAAATTAACACAAACAAAGGAATAAAAATTAGCAAATTTTATTCCCAATTCAAAAAGCCAGAGAAATGGGCCGGACTGTGGCTCACTTGGGAGAGCGTGATGCTGACAACACCAAGTCAAGGATTAAGATCTCCTTACTGGTCATCTTTAAAAAAAAAATGTAGGGCTGGCCCCGTGAGAGTGCAGTGCTGGCGGCACCAAGGCCACGGGTTCGGATCCTGTATAGAGATGGCCGGTGCGCTCACTGCCTGAGCGCGGTGCGGACGATACCAAGCCAAGGGTTGCGATCCCCTTACTGGTCACAAAAAAAAAAAAAAAAAAAAAAAAAAGCAGATAAATGAATAATTGCCTAGGAAAATACAGTTCACCAAAAGTGACCCCGGGGGGGGGGGGGGACGAACCCAACCCAAGGGTTGCGATCCCCTTACTGGTCACAAAAAAAAAAAAAAAAAAAAAAAAAAGCAGATAAATGAATAATTGCCTAGGAAAATACAGTTCACCAAAAGTGACCCCAGTGGAGACATAAGGCATAAACAAAACAGTCTACCACACAAAATATGTCAGGCCCAGACAGTCTCACAGGAGAATTTTATCAAATTTTGAAAGATAATCCAAACGATGCATAAATTACTTAAGAGAAAATGAAGAGATTTGTTCACATTCTTTTCATGAACCAAATATAATGCTGATACCCAGTCTTGACAAAAATAACACAAAAGAAAACTTGGATCACCTTTTTTTTTTAAGCAAAAAGATGTAGCTTAATTCTTCAGTTTCTGAACAAATGAAATGATATCCCTTGTTCTTGAATAAGATGCCTCCTGATCAAAAGTGTGTCAGTTCTAGAGTTAATCTATGCTCAATGCAATCTTCATTAACAAACCAATAAGCTTATTTTCTGGGACAAGTTGCAACTCGCGTTCATCAGGAAACCTTCAAAAAGGATGAGCTGGAGGAGGCAGTAAGGAACCTACACACACAGTCTCTGACTTAGGGTGGTTCGGCTTTACGGTGGAGCCAGAGTGATGCTCATTCAACAGAAATCGTATTCGAGCACCCAGACAACCGTTCTGCTTCTCACTTATAGCACAGTAGCCAATTACAAGAGATACCTGACACTTTAAAATAGGCTTTGCATGAGGATGATTTTGCCCAACTGTTGGCTAAGGGAAGTGTTTTGAGCATGTTTAAGGAAGGCCAGGCTAAGCTACGACGTTCACTACGTTACAGGTATTAAATGCATTTTCTAAGTAGGGTATTTTCAACTTACAATGGGTTTATTGGGATGTAACCACCCAACCCCATTGTAAGTCAAGGAGCATCTGTATTATTAACACAGTACAAAGTCTTCCCGGTTAAAGTAATAAGGGGCTAAGAGGTGAACAGATGGCCAGTGGAACATGGAGATCCGATACCCAAGAAAGGGCATCTCCATTCACTGGGACTGGGTAGACTTTTCAATACATGGTGTTGGGACAGCTCCATAACCTAAATAGATGAGTGAACTCCAGATCAGATCAAAGACTTAACTGTAAAAATGAAACAATGCAAGTACTAGGAGAAAACATTGGCAAAGTCCTTTATAAACCAGGTGTGGGAAAAGGCTTTGTAACTAAGACTCAAAATCCTGATTGTCTGAAATACTGATAAATTTGATTACCTTAAAAAAAAACAAACTACTTCAGCATGAGGAAAAAAACACCACGGGCAAAATCAAGACAACAATCCGAGAGAAAAAATCTCCAACATATACTACAGATAAAGAACTGATATTCCTAACACATAAAGAACTCTTTAAAATCAAAAGGAAAAAAGATTAGAAGCCAGAGAGAAAAACAGACAAGAAATATACAAAGATAATTCATAAAAATAAAAATATAAAACCAGTCCTTTAATACATGAAAAAATATTCACTTTCACTCATCACTAGAGGTATGAAAATTTAAACTACTCTGAGATGCCATTTCTCACCTATCAGATGGCAAAAACCCCAAAGCAGACAACACGCTCCGCTGAGAAAGGCTGTCAGGAAGCAGGTGCTATCCATGCAGCTGGGATAAAAATCACACACCCTTATGGGGAAAGTTGATGATGTCTAATTAGATATACGTTAATCCTCCGACCCTGCAATTCCACTTCTGGGAGGTAACCCTACAGATACACTTCCAACCACACGAAGACACACGAGCAAAACAAAATACAAAGGAAGGGCTATTTGTAGTTGCAAGATATCGGAAGTAGCCTAAATGCACATCCACAGACAACTGGGTGAATAACTACCATATGTACAACCCCTGGATGGAGCGCTGCATAACCTTGAAAAGAACAAGGGAGGTCTCGACCTATACGAAATGACTTCAAGGATATATTTTTGAAGAAATAAGCAAAGAACAAAAAAATATATATAGATGTTATCTGTTATAAGAAAACAGGAATAAGAGAAAAAAATGCATGCTTATATTTACTTTTGCAAAAAAACACAATTATAACCAAAAACTAATGAAATTGGTTACCTACAAGAGGTGAGTGGGATGAGGTAAAAGGGATAAGGGAGGCAATGGTACTCGAAACACACTTTTTGTATAATTTTAATTGCTAGAATATTGTTAATGTTTTTACATCTTCAAAAGACAAAAACTAAATCAATGAGGATGAAGAAAAAAACCTCTAAATAAACGAACCTAATTTTATGAGAGTACCTCAAAAAGTTTGTGGAAAGATTCCTATGATCTTTTAATTCTGCTTTTCCATGAGCTTTTTGAAGTACCCTCATACTTCAAATAAATAACCTCACCCCCCCCCAAAAAAACACAAAAAACAAATCCAAGGAAATTTTAAACACAGTACTTTGACTATATATCCTCAATTTAAAAAAAGAACTGCAGAGACATCTTGAATTTACTTAGCTGACTTGCTTTTGGCAGCAGTACCAGCAGCCACTCTGCAAGGTCAGACACGTGAAAATAAAAGTGCAGCAGGCATGCAGCTCAAGCGGTGCTCACAGGGAAACTCACCCCTGTCAGCGCCTGCACTGGTTAAGACCGACCTCAGGTAGTTTTAGGATGAGAGGTATTACAGCGTGTTCGCATAACGAACAGAAATGATGCAGAACAGAAAGGAAGATACTGCAGAACTCAAGTCCTCGAGTAGGATCCAGAGCAGGGAAGGACAGGCCTGAGGAGTGAATACGGCTCATCCATGGCAACAGGAGAGAAGGAAGAGCACGTGCAGGTGATTCCGGAGGGCTCGTGGATTTAACGGTGGGGACATGATTCAGGGTGGGGGGAGAGAGGGAGCCCATAAGCTGAGAGAGGAGGGAAAAGGATACCGGGTGTCTGAGAACAGGGAAGAGAGCGTGAAATGGCTCTGATGATGGATCGATGCCCACAGATGTCATGGACTGCCCAGCGATTCCAAGGATCCACTGCAGCAGAAACGAGAAGTGAGACCACGCCATGGGGCTGTTTCCTCCAGCCACATTCTACGGCCCAGGCACAAGCACAGCTGGGCTTAACCAATGCTGGTTTCTGCCCAGAGAGTATGAGAAAGCCAGGGGAAGAGAGCATGGGCACGTCCGGGACACTGGACCACGCAGTCCAAACTGTTCCCGGGCAGGAAGAGTATGGGAGAAAGTCAGGCAAGGACAGTTATGAGAGTGACAAGAGGTAGAGCTTCTCAACTAGAGGCCCCAGTGGAGTCAGAGAAGTGCCAAAACACAGGAGGAACCTGGTCAGGGAAAAACCGTGGTTACAGAACAGAGATCCTGGAACTGAGATTCTGGAGTTGGCACACTTACAGATCATGGCAAAGTCTAAGGTGTGACCCTGGGAATGCGTGGAGGTTGGGGGAAGAGCTTGGCAGAGTGAGGGGCAGGGAACTGGGAAATCCATATCCCCCCTCCCCCTAAAGGCCTGGCTGCCACAGTCCCCACTCACCTGTCACTTTCTGGCAGTCCAGGATCTTAAAGCCGTTGTGCGTACAGGCCGCCAGGAGCAGGTGGTGGTGGAAAGGGTGCCACTTGAGCCTCCACACCCCGCCCTGTACGGGAGTGTCTGAAAATGGTTGCTGCATGTTCCGAGTGTCCCACAGCAGAATGTGCTCGTCATAGCTGAAACCAACCAACCATAGTGGCCATGCAGGAAAGCCAATGCTCACTTATTCCCCAAGGCCCCTAGGTGGTAGGAAACACCTCAGGAGACCCATCCTGCTTATCCCTCAAGGACTAAGTCCCCCTTCCCAAACCCAGATACCAACACTCTGGTTTGAGAGCTGGCTGGATTAAACATCGTGATGGTCACCATGAGAAAAGGAGTGAAAAACGCAAGAAGGCCCCTGTGAATGCATTCTAGGAGACTCACCTTCCCGTGGCCAAGACGAACTCCCGATGGGGACTGCTCTGAATGCTGCACACACCCATGGAGTGTCTACAAGCAAAAGACAATACTTGAGCCAGGGCCCAGGCAGGGACTCACGTAGAGAAGGTCCATGAAGTAGGAACAGGGAGATTTGGTGTTATACACTGTGCTCTGATCCTTTGTCCAGTTACCTCTCACTGCTGAACAGTGATGTGCCAGGTTTCCTGGTGTCCCAGCCTTTCAGAAGGCCATCATCTCCCCC
Organism: Galeopterus variegatus; assembly: GCF_000696425.1. Taxonomy (NCBI): domain Eukaryota; kingdom Metazoa; phylum Chordata; class Mammalia; order Dermoptera; family Cynocephalidae; genus Galeopterus; species Galeopterus variegatus. Next base: position 343,975 of record NW_007727484.1, on the reverse strand, counting down.
TGTGTGGAAACAGAGAAGCCCATCAGGAAACAGAGCCCATCAGAGGAGCCCATCTCACACTGCATGAATTTATGTCTGTGAGGAAGTGCTCTTGGGTGACTTTCCTGGGTGGTTTCAGGTTGCCACCGGGGTGGGAGAGCCCAGAGATAACAGCCCAGGAATGGTCACCACTGTGCCCTATCTTCAGACTTAAAGAGGAGCCTGCGAGGAAGAAGGTAAAGATCAGCAGACTGTACCCGAAGGAATGAGGAAAGAATGCAAGGCTGTAGGGCGCCAGTGCCACGTGGCCACCACTCATCATAATGACCACGTCACCTGTGGCCAGCCTGCTTCAGAAAGGGCTCTGGCTCAAGGCCCCTGGCTGCCAAGAACCACAGCTGTTGTCTCAAAGAACTCTCAACAGGAACTGCCTGAAGGAAGCAGCACATATGAAGACTTCTTAAGGTTCCAGAAACTTCAGCACACCCCCATGTGCTTTAAAGGGGAATCACCACCCACCATCCATCCATCCAATCATCCATCCATCCAATCATCCATCCACCATCCATCCAATCATCCATCCCATCCACCATCCATCCAATCATCCAATCATCCATCCATCCAATCATCCATCCATCCATCCATCCATCCATCCAATCATCCATCCATCCACCATCCATCCAATCATCCAATCATCCATCCATCCAATCATCCATCCATCCATCCATCCAGCCACTCATTCACCCACCCACCATCCATCCACTCACCATCCACCCATCATCCATCCACCCACCACCCCTCTACCACGCATCTACCCAGCCACCACCCATTCACTACTCCTCTATCCAGCCCTCTATCCATGCATCTATCCATCCATCTACCCTCCATCCACCTGTCCATCATCCACTCATCCACCATTCATCCGCTACCCACTCATCAACCGTCCTATCCATCTATCCATCCACCACCCATCCGATAGGTAGTTACTGAATACACACTACAGAGCCCTGTGACCGACATGAGGAATATGGGGTGAATGTGATCTACCATTAAGTGGGCCAGAAGAATCAGCTGACCGAGGCATGAAGCCTGTGGTGAGCCTCAAATGTAAACTGACATTCTGTGGCAAAGTTGTACGGAGAGGTGGCACAGGCTTCTTTACATACTGGTCTCGTTGCTTTCCTTCATGCCCTGCACATCCATGCCATCAGAAAATCCTGTTAGATCTGCCTTATGTATATCCAGGACCCAACCATTTTTCTTCACCTCTAACTGCTTCCTACTCAATCTGAGACAATCTCACCACTCACCTGAACAATCTGCACTCAACACATACACAGAGATCCTCTTAAATTTTAAAATATAAATCAGGAAATGTCATTCCTTTACTCAACACCGTCTAACACCTCCCTTTTCATTCTGAGTAGAAATCAACACTCTCCTGTAGCGTGCCACATTCTCTCCCTCCCTCCCACAGCAAGTCTTCCATCAGAGAGGCGACTGGAGGATACTGACCTGAATACACGATTTCTGTTTGCCAGTAATTGAAAGCAGCAATCCAGGCCTCATAGCGATGGGCCTGCCATGAGGCCACTTTCTGCAGTCCATGTCCAGCCTCATTCACCCTCAGGAGGTGGAGCTGTCCCTTGGAATCACTGCTGATGATGTTCAAGGGCTGGTCGCTGGCCCTGGACACAGAGACCAGTGCAGAAATCTGCTGAACTCTACTAACCACCCTCTCCTGGTTCCCAAGCAGGTCCGGGAGAGGTTCTCCACTGATGCAGACACAGTGCTTAAGAAACTTGCTTGGGCATCTGGCAAAGACCAAAACTACCACTAAGCTTGTCAAAGAAACCAGTGTCAGCTTCTCTTAACAAAAATACTATCGTCGTGGGGCCAGCCCGGTGGCGCACTCGGTAGAGTGAGGCGCTTGGGAGTGCGGCGGCTCCCGCTGAGGGTTCGGATCCCATATAGAGACCGGTCCGCTCACTGGTTGAGCGCGGTGCGGGCGCGACACCAAGGGTTGCGATCCCGTTACCGGTCACGAAAAAAGACAAAAAGGAAAAAAAAAATACTATCGTCATTTACCTAAAATGCTGGAATTTTTTTTTTTTTGTCTTTTTTCGTGATCGGTAACGGGATCGCAACCCTCGGTGTCGCGCCCGCACCACGCTCAACCAGTGAGCGGACCGGTCTCTATAAGGGATCCGAACCCTCGGCGGGAGCCGCCACACTCCCAAGTGCCGCACTCTACCGAGTGCGCCACCAGGCCGGCCCAAAAATGCTGGAATTTTTTAAAAAATTAGGACAAGTAGTGATATTCTCAGGTTTGGGGAGTACAATCAAGGCTCACAGAAGGTAACTTTAATTCTCTCTGGTGTGAAAACAGGAATTGATACTCAGAGGAAACACTCAGGACTCCTAACCAATGCTCCCCTTTACCTTCTAGTTTTCCCGGTGGACCAATCCAGGGACAAGGCCAGACACTGCTCCTCCAGGGCAAGGCTGGACACTAGCTGAAGCCCATAACTGCTCTTCTACAGGACAGAAAGGAACTCTGTCAAAGGGAAACAGCCCCAGGTCCCGGAGAGATCTTTCCTCTCATTCCGGGAGGTCACTGCTCCCTCATCTGCTTCCCACTGAAACACCTGCCATGTGCCAGCACTGAGCAGGACCTGAGGACATGTTCCACACGCCTGGAGGACCTTCCCACACACGACCCTGAGGCAAGAAAGTCTCTCTGCTGTCACACCCCCTCACTGTCTACCCACGCCTAGACACTATCGTGGCGCCTACGTAGGCTCAGGGATCCACTGCCAGCACAAGTTCTGCACCACCCCAGGCCTCCGGGGATGCTGGCACATTCTCTCCCAAGATAGAGACAATGGGAACTTTCCTCTGGTTTCCATTTCAGAAGCCTGACTAGCCATTAAAAAAATGTTTCTCTTTTCTCAGACCCGTGTAAGTTTTATTATGCAAATAACGTGGCCAGTGCTTAACTCTGTTGACAGGCTCCCACTAGGCTGCCGCATCAGTGTCCTTTACTGTTTATGTGTTCCTGCCTTGAAACCTCGTCCTTGGGTGCACAGTCTTCCTTAGACATTTCCTTCCCTCATGTCTAAGACTGGGCTACTGCCCTGAGCTGGCCTGAGCCAGGCTATTCCTACACAGGCCCTCAGTTGCCAAGAACTCAGCGTTATATTGGATCTATGCTCCAGTCCCACTCACAGTACCTACATTAGTGTGCATCCCTCCTTCCCAGAGTTAGGGCATGATTTCATGGGCTATTTACATCGCTCCACTACACAACGTCCCCAGTTCTCCCTCCTCCCCAACAACAATCACATGAAGTCATTTTGCCAACGCATGGTACAGTCTCACTGTAAAACACTTGGAAAAACTCATATAGAAATCATTTGCTCTCCTGATAATCAGTGAGAAATACCATTTTCACATAGGAAATTGACTGTTATTTTTAGCCTCAACCCAAGACATTCTTGCCTAGGCTTTCCTTACAGAATGTTCATACCCAGTGACAGGTAAACAGCCCGTCACTTCAGCGCTTCTGCTGGTGATACATGAGATGACCTCCTCTCAGTTAGATGCAGACCCAATACAATTCAAAAAAGACTCCATGTTCTCTTGGAACAATTATGATAAAGCTCATCATTGAAAAGGGACCATTCTAGAAAAATATCTGTACCAACACAGCCTCCCTCCCTAACCCTCTCTATTCAGGTCCCTTCTACTCCACAGATCCTGCCCCAGCAACTGACCTCAGATCCCACCAGGCGGAGCAGCTGTATGGATCCACTGGCTTCTGCCAAGCCCAGGAGGGCATGGCCGGATACTGGGATGTGGCACCTAAGGAGAGAACTCACCTGTCAGAACTCAGGATATACCGAAAGCACAGGAGAGCATGCCATAACTTATTATTTAAATGTCAGCTCCAAAACCAGTTAAAACCTACAACTCTGTTCCCAATTGATTCCCTAACTTATGACAGCAGAATACCTACATCGCTTCCCACACTGACCTGTCAGGGCTAGGACACTGCTGAGTCAAATGTGTCCCCAAAAGTCCATGTAATAGAAACTTAACCCCGCTGTGACAGTGTTGAGAGTGGGAAGTCGAGTCGTGGTGTTTGAAAGGTGGAGCCTTTTAAGAGGTGACTGGATTGTGAAGACTGTGCTCTCATGAACGTATTAATCCACTGATGGCTTAATAAATGCCAGTGGCTTGGTTCTGCCATCTTATCTTCTGAAGGAGAGCACGTGAGGAGGCTAGCTCTCCTGCTCGGCCCGTCCTCGCCACGTGACACGCTGCTCACCGCAGGACTCCGCAGTGACCACTAAGAAAGTGCTCACTAGATTTGGGCCCAGCGCTTTGAAGTAAATGTTCCTTCTTCATAAATTACCCAGTTTCCCGTATTGTGTTCTAAGCAACAGAAACAGACTTATACAGAAACCGATAAAGATGAGCCGCAAGAACAGCCCCTGCAAGTGCCAACAGGCGGGCAGGACAGACGCCTCCCTGTCTCCTTGAAGGCTGTGAGGCTGGCTCAGCTCCCTGATCCAGTGGAGAGAGAGGACAGGCTCCAGGCCGAGCGGCGTCCCCGAAGTCGTACCACTTCATGTCCAGGATCGCAGCAGTGTCTCTCCTGTGGACCTCAGCCAGAGGGCAGGCAGAGTCGTCCTCACCGGCCCTGTACAGGAGGAGGCGACCCTCACGGACCTGCGGCTCGTCCACGTCCGGCTCCCTCTAGAAAGCGCAGACGTGTTCTCATCAAGGGACGGGAGAAGGGAGCCGCGGAAGGAAGTGTGGCCGCGCTGCCCGGCGTCCCGGAGCCCCAGGGCCGCGCGGGGCCGC
>NW_007727484.1:328983-338415 GCF_000696425.1 Galeopterus variegatus | reverse complement strand
GCAGAACCGAGGGTTGCGATCCCGTTGCCGGTCCCAGTCCGGTACGGGGGCGACACTGAGGGTTGCGATCCGTTGCCGGACACGGAAAAAGACAAAAAAAAAAAAAAGAAGGGGAAAGACCGGGAAGGGTGTCAGATAAGGGAGGCAAACGGGAGAAGACAGTCGGTGAATCCCATTTCACCTTCGTGGTGGCGTGGGTGCCGCCGGGCATGGCGAGCTGAGGAGCAGCAGCCGCCCCCCCACAGGAAGGCTGAGAACTGCACCAGCACCTGCCCCAGTGTGAGACCCTGACTGCAGGACAAGACAGCCCCTGCTGGCCAGAGGACCCAGACAGGCCCAAGTGCCAACATGGCTACTCCCCCAAAGACACAGGCAAAGACTACAGCCTGTAGTCCATGTGCCTCATCTCTGGAGCCTGTTTGAAAGCAGATCGCCTGAGGGCACTCGGCGCCCCATGCCTGAAGACCACCCAAAACCCAACAGATGGACCTACAGAGGATCCCTACACCCCAACAGTCCTGGCCCTGGCCACATCCCACGGGCTTGAGCCAGCTGCTGTCACCATCTCTCAGGACACACATATCCCCCCTCGAGAGCTGAGCCCTCATTTGCCCCGTTCAACCTAGGGTCTGAGCAGGGACCTCACCTACCCAGCAAAAAACATCCCTGACCTTCAGAGAAGCAAAGAGGGCTTCTCAGTGCAAGCCCCATGTGGACCCATGGGGTTCTCTAAGATCCAGAAAACCCCTTGGGGGATAATGTTGCCTTTACCCATTTTCAGCAGTGCTATTCTCTAGGAGGCCCCAAGTACTGCAAAAAAAGCTGCTGGAAGCTCTGCTCACAGATGAAAGGCCACCAAAGGACACAGAGGGTGTCCTGAAATGTGGCAGAAATGCTGCAAGAGGGGAAAGTATAGCAGGAGCCTGCAGGACCAACACAGGCCCAGGGCAGCCCAGGAAGCAAGGCCTCTGGCCAGAATGGCTGCTTGGACCTCAGGACAGGTAAGATCCTGGCCACACAGCCCATTTTGTTTCTCGAGGTGGCTCTACATGAACAAGAAGCTGACCAGCACTCAGACACCTGGGGCTCCCTGAAGGGAGAAAAAAGGCTCTCCTGGGGCCACATCCCTGCATGTAGCCTGGGAAGTGGACCTCTCTCCCGTCTGTTCCAACTCACAGGCAGGACCTCAGCAGGCACCTCAAATGCCCTGTGGATTCTTCTGAGCAGAAGCTCCCACTGCTGAGCTCCCAGCCACTCCAAGCACAAATCAAGGAGAGAATTTACCAGTGTCAGGGTCTGGAGCATCCCACACCTACTAAAACAGAGGCCGGCCTACTTGAGCATCCCCAACAGTTCCTGCCACAGGACAAAAACAGGTCTGGGTCTCGCCCACTCTCCTGGCCACAAGTTCTAGAGAAAGGTCCAAGCACATACTGCTCAGAATAGTCATCACAGAGCAAGGGCAAGTCCTCCCACCCCACACCCACAACGACTCCCTGACTGCACTCAGAAATAAACCTGAGCCTAGACAGCACAAGGGGTGGAGAGGAGAGCAGAGATCAGCTGAGACATGAGATGACTCCGCCCCTTTACTTTGCCCTTCTGGACATGACTTCCATGCTGGCCACACCCTATGGGGCTCCCACGGCCCAGGAGAGAACCTTCAGCTACATGACAGGTGGAGAGGAGAGCAGAGATCAGCTGAGACATGAGATGACTCCGCCCCTTTACTTTGCCCTCTGGACATGACTTCCATGCTGGCCACACCCTATGGGGCTCCCACGGCCCAGGAGAGAACCTTCAGCTACATGACGGTTTTCAAATGTGTGGCCTGCCCTTTGCCATTTGAGGATTACAGCAAATGATTCTATTTGTAATTCTGTCTCCCACCAGAAGCTCGATAACTTCGTATAATGTATGCTATACGAAGTTATTACGATGACTTCCATGCTGGCCACACCCTATGGGGCTCCCACGGCCCAGGAGAGAACCTTCAGCTACATGACGGTTTTCAAATGTGTGGCCTGCCCTTTGCCATTTGAGGATTACAGCAAATGATTCTATTTGTAATTTCTAACCCTCCCACTGCCTCCCCCCAAAAAAACTGTACATGAGTTTACAAACATATTAACATATAAATAATGAGAAATGTCCTGGCGGGAGCTTCCCTGGTTGTCTCTGCTGGAGATTAACACTGCAGGGGGTGCTGTCCCCACACAGACAGCATGTAACATCGGGAGTCTCATGGCAGTTCTTCTGGACCCGCTGCTGGCTTCTTCGGCACTTCCAGGTTCAACCACCAGTCTGTCTCCACTGTGCCCAAGGAAGAGCCCAGAAGCTGCAAGCATGCAGCGGTGGCAGTTCCACTGCCCGTCATCGCTCTGGCTCAAGCTCATGCTGGAAGGGACGCTTCCTCTCCCGACAATGCTTCTTGTGGGCGGGCCAGTCCTTCTGCTGGCATTGGGAGCCGCAGTATCGGGCCACCTGGCAGCGCCCACAGATGTTGAACTCCCGGAGCTGAAACACAGAACACCCATGGCTTCACCATCATGCCTGGGACTCAGAATGTGGAAGGACCCAGCAAACCCCACACACTGAGGATGGAGGCCTGGGCCCCAGTCAGGCCCACCCAACAGGAAAAGGAGGGCCACCCTTAGTGAAAAAGCTAGAGACACAAAGTGGTCTATGGGATGAGCCCCACCAAGAGGGGAAGAGACCCCAACCAAGGCCAGGAAGCAGGCGAGAGGTGGCCAGGAGCCAGTCCTGCTGCAGCAGCCACACCTGCTGCTCGATCGCTGTGCAGGGAGGGTAGCGGCACTCGTAGTAGGTGCAGGAGTTCTCCTCCTCTTCCACCACGTCCCCGTTCGCGTTGTAGTACCGGGTCACGTTCAGGACTGGGAACTGCTCTTCTATGGGGTCCGTGGGAAGCTGCTGAATTGCGAGCCAATATAAGCTTTGCTCCCTTAAAGAAAGATGCAGACACTTCAGCATGCTTCACCCAGACAGCACCAACATGGGGGAAGCGATGTGGAGAGTCCAGGACGGATGCGTCCTCCTACCCAGGACACCCCTGCCCCAACCTTTGTCACAGCAACTCGACTTTCCTCCAGCCCATCCCCACTGCGTGTGCCCATCGCTATTTGACATTAAGTATTCAGCACCTTTTTCGCCCATAACACATAAGCACTGCCTCGCTCACCACACTCGCCCCATGCAGCGCCTGGGACTGAAGGGCACACAGCAGGCTGGAGCACAGTCAACCCAGGCAGCCCCTTGCTCTGCCCTTGACCCTCGGAAACACCCATTGCTGCCACTGTCGGCCTATCTCCCCTCGACGTGGTGGTGGGTTAGGTGCTCATAACTGAAGAATTCTACCAAGAACAGAGACCCGAAAGGCACATGCTGCATGGAGCAGGTCCCAAAGCAAGCACTGGCTGTTCAGGGGCGAGTGTGGAGCATCCAGAGAACAAAGGAGTAGCTCTGACACCCCTCCAACCAGCCATTCCCCATGGAGGCCAGACCGTGAGGGGACCTGTTTAAAAAGGGGAAAGCGTCAGCATGTGGACAGAAGAGCTGCCCGGCTGGTTGGCTCAGCTGGTTAGTATTGTAACAGTAAGGTCATGGGTTCAGATCCCTCAACTGGCCAGCCTCTCCCTCACCATCCCCCAAAAAGGATATGGAAAGATGTTGGCTGCTTTCTGAGCCCTTTAGCGAGGTTCTATACCACAGAAGCAAGTTTCAGATGCAGCTGGCTTTCAACGGCAGAAAAGAAAAAAACCACACCTTTGCAACGAGGCCCCATTTATTGGCAGCTGAGCTGACCTCCTGGGCTCACAGTGAAGTGTGCCAGTAAAGCAGAGCATAGTGCCCGGCCTGGGAACTGCCTGTGTCCCACTCCTGGCCTGACAAAGACAGGCTGAGCCACCATCAAAAGCCAGCCTATGTGGAGGCCACAAGCAGAAAACCAGGACACGCAGCACGAGGCTGGTGGAGACTTCAGGCCCACTCAGGCTGGCTCTGACTGGCCCACTCCTAACCTGAGGCACTGACCAAACACCTACTGGGTTCTAAAACCACATGCTGGCAAATCAACATGACTGATTGGTCCTGAGCCAGCCTGGATCACCTCCAGCAGCAGGAGAGGCCTACAAGGAGGGCACAACCCGGACAGTAATTGTCCTGGGGTGGCACGGAGAATGGGCCGCAGATGGGGCAGCTAGGCCAGCTGACCAGGAGCCTCAGCCCACTGCCCCTGGGCTATAACTGCCCCTTCCCCAAAAGGTGTTCTCACTTGATACTATCTTGTCTCAGAACTGTAAAGGGTGTTCAGGGGAGTAAACTCACATTCAGCCACAGGTTGGCCAGATCATGAGTCACGTGGAGACCTGACTGAGATGGCAAACATCAGAGAGGGTCACCATTGCTGGGTTAAGTGCTGGACAGTGGGAGAGCTGCGTCCTGTCCAGGGAGGGGCATCCCGGCGTCTATACTGAATCTATGTCAGCCTCAGTGGGACAACCAAGGGGGATGCCGTGGACGTTATGCCTGCCAAGCACCCCTTACCTGTTCTGTTGATAACACAATCTGGTTCATTTCGTTAAAAGAACCCAGCCCCAGCTCCAGGGTAGAAAAGTGATTCAAAGCGAGCTCACTAGAATTGATCCCAGGACTTCCTCAGATGCCACCAGGACAGGGCAGACACACGTGTCACCCCACGGGTGAAAAGCAGCTGCTGGTGCCCATTCCGCCTCCATGAGAGGAGCCAATGGGGAGAGCAGAATTGGGGGAGGCGGCAGCGTGCCCGTCTCTTCACAGTTCAGTCAGGGGCACCAAATAAGTGCAAAACTGAACTCAGCTTATGTTACCTGCACCCAAAAGTCCAGACTGACATTATGCTCAAAAGGATAAAAATTTTAGGGCCGGCCTGTGGCTCACTTGGGAGGGCGTGGTGCTGACAACACCAAGTCAAGGATTGACATCCCCTTACTGGTCATCTTTTAAAAAGAAAAGAAAAAGATTAAAATTTTTACAACTATTACAAAAGGGTCAGTTTCACTCAAGAGCAGTATGAGTGAATTGATGGATCCAGACTCTAATAGAGGCTGGCCGGTCAGCTCAGTTGGTTAGAGCGCAGCCTTATAACACCAAGGTCACGGATTAGGATGCCCAAACCAGCCAGCAGCTGCCCTGCGTCCCCCCTCCCCCCAAAAAACCCAAACCTCTATTATAACAGCAGGGAACAAAACCACCAGCCAAACCTAGAGTGTTAGCCACTCACGGGCCCTGCTTTCACCAGCCAAAGCCTGGTTAGGAGTGATGAGTTGCAGGACACTCCTCCGGAGCAGCACCTGAAGGCCTGGGGACCATCCCCTCCACCACCAACCAGTCAGCCAGGTGCTCACACCATTTCTACCTCCACTGCACGGGGCTCTGGCATGACCCTGAAAGTGACGACTGCAAAGATTCCACCCACAGCTGCCATCTATCGCCAAGCCCGAAATACTAAACGTTACCAACATTACTGACAACTGTCTGCTGAGGCTATCAGTGTTGGCAATGTTGGGAAAGGCTGCCTGGAGGCTCGAGGACATGCACAGAAACCCCAGGGAGCCCCTCAACACATCAACAATGCATGTGAAGCCAGGGAGTTCCTGGACCAATAGGACTCCTGACCCCCATCCTGTGGGTCCCTGAGCTCTTCCCAAGGGCTGCATGAAGCTCACAGCTGGGCTGGTTCGGGGGGCAGCAGGAACCACCCTCCCAAGTGCGCAGCCTATGACAAGCACTGTGCTCAGGACCCTGGGTAGGTGAGAGTCCGAGAGTCTGAGCCCCTGAACTACATGGTCCTGCTTCCTTTAAGCCACTGCTAAGAGAAAACTGTTTAGCAAAAGAACATGACAAAAAGACCCATCTGTGTACACTAGGAAGAAACGTGAGATGAGGAAGGCTGACATTTCTCAGGGCTGTGGAGCAGACACCCTGCTCCCACGGTGACCTGACACTGGCCCTGCCTAGGACAGGCAGCCCTCTCCCTACTTGATCATATGAACTAAACAGAGGTTCCTAGAACCAAGTATCAGATCAACCCCAAAATATAATCATCAAAATCCTTTCCGCTCTCATGAAGAATAAGAAAAGGAGGACCCCATGCTTTGGGGAAAAATAGCCAAGGTCCTAAAATACACAGAAGCGTCAGGGAATGTAAGCAGGAGGGTGGGCCCCTCCTGGTAATAAGAGCATGGGGGAGGCCTTCCTCAGAAGGCACTTCTGCCATGTACCTGGGCCCCTGAGCAGACCCACCTTTGTTTGCTGGAGGTCTCTTCGGCTTTGGGCCGCCAGCCCCAGGGCACCAGCTGCAGGTTGTCCAGGCGATTGTCCACAGTCACAGCATTGAGATGTACCACCTGAAACCCCGGAGCGATGCCTCCCCTGTGTCGCTCCCTAGGAAACAGACAACTCTCTAGATGGCTGCCTCTGACCCTCACAAATATTTCTGGTTAAGCACCAAAGTCCAATTGGAAAGAAATATCAGCCATGTGATCTGAACTGTCCTTTTGACCAACATCAGAGAGAAGCTGCCCAGAGGAATCTGAGCACATCAGTCTGTGGCCCAAACAGGACAGGGACCACATTGACAGTTCAGACCCTGGGTTTAAGACTAAGAGAGCCAAGGATGGAAACCAAAAGCCACCTAAACAGACAGCCTGGAAACAGCTTTCCATGTGATTAATCCCAAACTTTTCTGAACCCCACCTTGCACACTAAGGAGAGGCAGCCCCTTCCCCACATCCCACCAACAGGCTCAGCAAGAGCCCAGCAAAGAGAACAGACCCCGCCCTCCTCCAGAGGAGACGATGTCCAGGGCCAGTTCCCCAGCACAAAGTTCACTGGGTGTCTGAAGTACCACAATATGCAAATTAGCCATTCCTTTGCGTTAATGGCCAAGAACACAAAAATAACTCCAAGAGTCAGGGAACGGGAGTGGGCTCACGTTCCTCTATTGCCTTCAAGCATCCTATGCACATCAGGGCCCACAGAGGACCCCTGAGGTGGGAGACAAGGACAGCTCGAAAATACCCACCACAGCAGCTCATGGAGAAGCCTTCCGGAGCCCCTTCCTCGGTTTTTGTCAAAGGCATATGCAAATATCTTAGCACCATTTCCATCTGCATCTACTTCCATTCGGGCCTGAGAAACAAGGAAAAGGTCTGTTAAAAAACCTCCAGTTCTCAGCAGCACTTCAAATCTCTTTTAGAAAAATCAAGTGAGGCAAACAAGCCAGAGGGACAAATGCCAGCCCTGCTCCTGGGACCCTGGGGTCTGCGGAGGCTCCCACAGACACCCAGCACAAAGAGGCCAGTTGCGTCCAACCACTCTCCATCTGGGCAAGAAAGACTCATGAACAATTCTTTGCAAAATACTATTGATACAGAGAAATAAATCTTCCCACCCTTAAAAAAGCCACAACCTAGTGATAAAGAGAAACCCTGAACAAGTAACTACTGCAAAAGTGCGGAGCACTGAGGTGCGTGTGGCGGGGCCACTGGCTCTGGGAGGGTTTCTGAAGAGGCAAAGACTGGCAACAGGAATACAGCTCCTCATGGAGAGCACTGGGAAGGGGCAGGATGACCTCAGGCGGGGCAGAGAATGGGGAGCAGCGGAGATCACTTGGCACTGGAGCTCATCTGATTTAACAGACATTCAATCACAAACTCCACTGTGTAGCAACAGCTGGGTACTGTCAAGACCTGGGTTTTGGACCTGGTGGCCCTGAGTGTTCACAGGCCAGCACTAGATGCCCACATGTGAGACCTCTTGCTCTAGTAGCTCAGGGAGAACACTCATTTCTCATGACTGTTCCTGGGCACTGACCAAAAGCAACAGCGAAGGAATGGCCATCCTTACCTCAAAGGAGTAGCTCTCCACCAGCGGGATGTCTTGTTCATCTATCAGTGTGTATTTGGTCTGGAAATTAAGCACGTTTCAAACCATTACATTTGGGATCTGCATAACATACAGTAACTAATAACCAGTAACAGGCAGGAAGAGAGCTGTGTTTCCTCCCGAAGTATAAAGTAAGTACATGCCTCTTCAGACTAAGATAAGTCAGCAAGCAGAGATCTGGGGATCTCAGTCCACTCCAGCTGGTATGGGCAGTCTATGCCAAGACACAGGCAGACACATTAAAAGCCAGTCACTGCCCACTTTACTCTGTACCAGAGGAGCAGGTGTCAGGCTTGGGCGTCCACACAAGACGAACCCCAACCAGTGGCACTGAGCTTTAAATGCACCAATAAACCTAGTCAACGATGGTTTCACTGGAGTAGAGAGAAGGGGCAGGGATTGAGGCAGAAATCCAGAGGGTTTCAACTAATGAAACTTATTAAGGTGGGGAGCAGGTACCCACGTGCTCACTGAATTACCCTTTAATATGTTCCAAATAAAAACTTTTAGGGACGATATTAATGCAATCAGTCACTGAGCAGAAGTGCTCACCCTTCCCTAGTCAGAGAGCCCCACACCCGGCATTCTCTGCCTGAGCTACTGCACGACCAGAGGGAAAAAGTTCCTAAAACGGGCCAGTCTCACTCTTGGGAGTTTTTCTTCTAGGATCTGAACCCGTTTTTTCTTTCTTTTTTTTTCAAAAAAAAAGATGACCAGTAAGGGGATCTTAATCCTTGACTTGGTGTTGTCAGCACCAAGCTCGCTAACCAGCCACCCCTATATAGGGATCTGAACCCGTGGCCTTGGCGTTATCAGCACCACACTCTCCCAAGTGAGCCACGGGCCGGCCCTCTGAACCCATTTTACCTTTATCTGGCTGCACACTGCCTCTGCTCCTGTCTCCCACCAGAAGCTGTAGTCACTGGGGATAGGAACAGGGCTCCCATCTAGGGGAGAGTCCCTGGCTGGTGCAGCTACACGGCCGGCTCCTGGAAACAGCCAGGCCTCAATGCCCACAGGTGCCACGGAAGTCCCAGCCACAAGCGCGCAGAGGGTGGGAGTCGGGCAAGGGGACAAGTGGAGAGAGGCCCCTGAGGGCCAGCATCAGGGTCCTGGCTGCCGGGTCCCCGCTCCGGTGAAGCCTGAGACTCAACCAAACTTGGCAGACCGTCGGCAGCGTTAGAACCAGTCCCTAAGCCCACACCAGACCCGCCTGGCGAGAGGCGTCGAGGTGGCGCTGCCGCGCTGCGTTCAAACCCTGTGGCCGCAGATGCAGCCAACATCGCGCTAGGACCCGATCGCGGGCACCCCAATAGGGCTCCGGAGCACGCGGACCACGCATCCTCGCACCCCGCTCGGGACAGGCCGTGGCCGCCTCCTCCCGCGGCGCGCCGGGCCGGCTACAGCCAGTGCGTCCGGGAGCCCGGGGGTGCGCGGCCCGCGGAAGGAGGGCTGCACCTCGCGGGGACACGCAGCCCGGCCCGCGCA
>NW_007727484.1:321029-328426 GCF_000696425.1 Galeopterus variegatus | reverse complement strand
ACTTAGATCGATTAGCTTGGTCTGATTATTTCTGCCAAATCGATTAGCTTGGTCTGATGAGTTTACTTAGATCGATTAGCTTGGTGTGATGAGTTTCCTTAGATCTAAGTTCTTTGTCTGATGAGTTTACTTATTCGCGCGGCGAGCTGCGGGACGGCGCCGGGACGTGCTCCGCGGAAGTTCGGCCGGCGAGGGCGCCATGACGCTGGCTTGAGGCGGGGCTGAGGCCGCGCCGTTGGGTTGAGGGCCCAGGGGGCGCCAGGCACGGCTTGCTGCGGGCGTGCGCTCCAGGCTGTCCCGGGAAGGGTGCACCCGCGAGCCCGCCGCTCGGAGTCCTGCGAGGGTGGAATCAGGCAGCTCGGAGGCATCGCCCACAGCATACCCTGAGAAGAAGCGCTCGATCCCCACACGCCCCACCAGCCACAGTCTCGTGTCCCTTCTTCCTATCGCGGCAAAAGTTCCTGGGAGGGGAAAAAAACAAAACTAAGGGGCTAGGGAGAAGAGCAGGAGGCAGCCGGAACAGACAACTCTCGAAGACCTCGTTATTTTTTTATTCATTTGTTTGACGGCTGTACAGAGCTCCGAAACCTTGATCTTGCTGCTGTAACTCTGCACTCTAACCAGCTGAGCTAACTAGACAGCCCTTGAATTAGTTTTCTGTTGTTTCGTAATAAATACCGCAAATACAGTGGCATAAAAGAACGCAGATTTATCTCACACTTCTGCGGCTTAGAAGTCCAGGTAGGTTTGGTGGATTTCTCTTCTCCAGGTCTCAAGGCTGAAATCAAGGTGTCAGCTGGCCTGACCTCTCCTCAGGGAGCTCTGGGGCAGGACTCTGTCTAGGTTCACTCTGGTTGTTGGCAAAATTCACTTCCTTGTGGCTGTATAAGGTCCCTGCTTGCTGGCTGTCGGCTGAGGGTCATTCTCAACTTCTGGAGGCCACCTGCATTTTCTGGCTCGTGGCCCTTCATCTTCAAAGCCACACTTTGAATCTCTCTGACCACCTTTTCTGCTTCATTTCTTCTGCCTTCTCCTGGAAAAAGTTTTCTGATTTTAAGGATTTCTGTGATTAGAATGGGTCCACCCAGATAATCGAGGATAATCTCCCTATTTTAAGGCCACTAATTTAAGGTAACCTGATGACATCTGCAAGGTCCCTTTTACCGTGTAACAACATATTTACAGGTTGCAGGCATGAGGGCATGATGTCTTTGGGGGGATTCTGCCTACCACCCAAGTCTGGCAACCCACTCAAGCTAGACTTTCAGCCCAACCACCGGCTGAAAATGCTCTACATCAGCAAACAAAACAAAAACTCCAGCTCATTTTCCAGTGAGGGAGGTAGAAAATACATACAGTGGCTCAGTATATGCTATGTTACAAAGTGATAAATGCTATGGGGAAAACAGGTCAGCATAAGGGGGGCTGAGGGTCCTTGTGAGGGGGTAGGTGGTAGCTGGCATTTGAACGAACAATGGAAGGAGGAGGAGTGAGCCACATGAGTATAGAGGGAAGAACATTCCTGGCAGAGAGAACAGCCAGTGCAAAGCCCCTGAGCTGGGATCATGCCTGCTGTGCTTGGAGACCGGAGACTGGGCAAGGCGCTGGCTACTGTAAACAGTCGGTCAGGGGCTGCAGGCAGCGGGAGGCCCTTTAGGCAGTGAATGCAGGAACCCCGCCACGAGGTGGTGGTATGCAGGCGTGTGTGGTGGTAGAGGTCTGTATGTCAGGGTAGGCCTTGTTATGCTGCAGTAACAGACAGTCCTAAATTGTGAGTGTCTTAGCAGAATGAGAATGTATTTCCCACTCGTGTTAAGGTTACAAGGCAGTTGAATATATGAGTATAGAGTTCAGGGGAAATGCCCAGCCTGGGGGTACAAATTAGCATATGTATTGTATTTAAAGCTCCCTTAGTCCATTCTGGCTGCTATTACAAAATACCAGAGACTAGGAAATTTATAAATAGAAATGTTATTTCTTACAGTTTTGGAGGCTGGGAAGTCCAAGATCAAGGCACCAGCAGATTCATTGCCTGGTGAGGGCTGCTCTCTGCTTCACAGATGGCACCTTGTTGCTGGGTCCTCACACGGTGGAAATAAAAAAAAGGGAGGAACGTGCTCTGTCTGGCCCTTTTATGAGGATAATAATCCCATCTGTGAGGGTGGACCTCCTGAAGGCCCCACCTCTTAATACTGTTGCATTGGGGATTAAGTTTTAACATGGGTTTCAGAGGAACACAGATATTCAAACCATAGCAAAAGTCTTAAAAGTGAATGAGATCACCATGGGAGAAATAGGGGATAGAGAAAAAGAGAGGTCAAGAACTGAGCCCTGGGTGGTCCCTTATTACAGGGGAAAGAGATTGGAGAGGAGAGGACCCAGTAAAGAGAACTAGGACATTAGGAGGAAAACCAGGAGAGTGTGTGGCCTGGAAGCCGAGCAAAACAGTGCATGTGGAGAGGCAGGGTTCAACCGTGTCAAATGCTGCAGAAGGTCCTGCGAAATTTTCATGGGAACTAATCAATGGATTTAGCAACATGGTTACCTTGACTGGTACAGTTTTGGTGGAGCCATGGGGGAATAAGTCAAAGTGGGTTAAGAAGGAAAGGAAAGGACTGGCCGGTTATCTCAGTGAGAGCATGGTGCTGATCACACCAGGGTCCGGGGTTCACTCCCTGTGCTAGACAGTTGCCAAAAAAATAAGTGAATAAAAGAATGGAAGGAGAGGAATTGGAGGCTACGGAGTGGACAACTCTTCTGAGGCATTCTGCTTAAAAACAGAGCAGAGAAGCGGGGCGAAGCTGGAAAGAGAAGGGAGGTGAAGAGAGATGGTTTTTTTTTTTTTCCTTTTTGTCTTTTTTACTGACCGGTAACGGGATCGCAACCCTCGGTGTCGCACCCGTACCGGGGACCGGCAACGGGATCGCAACCCTCAGTGTTGCGCCCGCACCGCGCTCAGCCAGTGAGCGGGAACTGGTCTCCACATGGGATCCGAACCTTCGGCGGGAGCGCTGCCACACTTCCAAGCGGTGGCGCACTCTCCAGTGCATCACCGGGCCGGCCCGAAGAGAGATGGTTTTACAGGCGGGGAGGAAAAGCGTGTTTGTTCACCCGAGGAAGTGATGCTGCAGCGAGGGGAGCTGGTGGTGCAGGAAGGGGGTGCGAGGATGGCTGGGAGGGGGCGGAGCTGGGGTTCATTCATTCATCTCCCAGTACAGCGCTCTTTCACGTTCTTCCACTCATCGTGCTGTCAATTTGTAGGGGACGGGCTCCAGCTGCGCGGCTCCTGGTCACTGCTCCTCACAGCGTGTGCTTCTCTGCATGGAGCAGGCTGTTAAAAAAAGGGGGGGAATAAAATAATTACATAAAGTACTAAAACTCAACTTTAAAGTGTTCTCAGAACCAATGAAATAACATATATTCAATTATTTAGTTTGACATAAATACAAATATCAGTGAGCAACAGGATCAATCCCAAGAAACCCTGTCGAGTCAGGCTCTCGCCTGGGGCTTCATTTGAATATAACTTATAAAAAAAAGAAATTTGTGGATGTTCTATGCATGAAATTATAACACTTCATTAGACAAAAACCACACCACAAATCTCTGTGAGAAGGTGCCCCGGTTCTGTGGGTTACAAGTCAGGTGCTGGGGGACTGTAACCTCGATTCTTAGAAGCCCGTCTGTCTTCCAAGACGGTCTGGGGCACCTCTCCCTCGCAGCCCCATCTGCAGCCCTCCAGTCTCAGCCAGGGGTCCCGCAGTGCACCCTCCAGCTGCCCTGGCTCCCGGGGCCGTGCTCGCTGGCAGTGCTGAGACTGGCCAAGCTGAGGCCACTTCTTGCCTTGAGAACCTTTTGCTTCCTGGAAATGCTGGGAATGAGAAATAGTTTTATGTTCCGACTCTGCAAAAGCTGGGTTGGAAATATGACTTCTGCTTGAATACAGGACAATTCCTTCTTGAGTTCGTCTCTCTTTTCTTACTTTCACTTTATCATGAATAACTGAAAGATGCTAGTTGGACCTTTAAACTTTCTGTCAGGAGAATCAGATCATTCGGTCCATTTTCTGTCTTGCACATTACCACAGGCAATGGTCTTGCCAAAACAAACAGTCCACACTTTCTCCAGCCTCCAGAAGCAACGTCTCACTGCCTGTCCAGTTCCTCCTGCCATCTGGTGCCAATGCCAATGCCATATTTTAGACTTTTTTTTTTTTGGTGGGTGGCCAGTATGGGGCATATTTTAGAATTTGGTATGGCAGTATCTCACTGCTAAGTAGCAATTTCTGTTCCAGTTATCTATCACTGCATAATAAACCTCTGAAACTTAGTGGCTTCACACAGTGATTTGTTTTCTCTTGATTCTGTGATGCAGGTTGGGCTCAGGGACTGGTTCTGTGGTTGTTGGCTGCTGTGGTAGGTTGTCTCCAGTTGTCACCATCAATTCCTTCCCTCCCTGTAAAAGTGCACTGCTCCATCCTCACTGGTCCTGTGACCGCTTTGTCACAACTAATGTGGGAGAAAGTTTGGGACTTCTGAGCCCAGTCTCAGGACTGGCAGCTTCAGCTTTCTCCCTCTTGGAGGCCAGCCACCAGGTAATCAGTCTCACCGTCCTGAGACCATCATGCCATGTGGAACACCAAGCCAGCCGTGTGGAGAGGCCAGGTGGAAAAAAGAGATAACTGAGCAGACCCCAGCTGTCCTCGCTGCCCTAGCTGACGTGGCAGACATAAAAGTGAAAAGGGCATCTTGAACATTCCATCCCCAGCAGATACAACATGACGCAGAAGAGACTTCCAGCTGAGTCCAGCCTAGTTTTCAGAATAACTAATGAAGTAAACTGGTTTGCTATGCAATGTTTGACAGCTGAAATAGCTGAGGTAAGTCACACAGCTGCAGTTACCTGGGAGTGTGGTTGAAGCTGGGAATACAGGAGTGAGGGGACAGCCCGTCTTCTGATGGGAGGAGCAGTGTGAAGGTGAGGGATGTAAGCAATCACTGGTGGAGCCACAGGTGGGAGCTGCTGAAATTGGGTAGAGAAGGTTCTTGGAGGAGCGAATTCATGAGATGGAGAGGCTCTATTAATCATGTTTTTTATTTTCTGTGTTTTGTGATGCTTTCACAAGCTGCTGAAATTGGGTAGAGAAGGTTCTTGGAGGAGCGAATTCATGAGATGGAGAGGCTCTGTTAATCATGTTTTTTATTTTCTGTGTTTTGTGATGCTTTCACATCCTGGGGGCTTTCCTGGCTGGGAGAGATTGCCCCTTCTAGGCCTAGCTAATTCCTGGAGACAGTAAACAGCTAGTCTGTGGACGCAACTTTCATGGAGAAACCAACTAGTCCGAAGCCATGTCCCCAACCACCTCCTTTATCTGGCTCTCACACATCAAGCCAATATCTCCCCTGCCCTAAATCACCCCAGGGCCAGGTACCGGACAAGTGGGGACCACCAATGTAGCCCAGAGCCCTCTGAACTTATTCAAGCTCTCCAATTTTTTTTTTTTTTGGCGGCTGGCCCGTACAGATATCCGAACCTGTGACCTTGGGGTCATTAGGCTGTGCTCTGAAGCTTGCCTAGCCTGCCTTGCCCCTTCCTTCCTGTGGGAAACACAGTAAAGGCTCATGGCCGTGCTTTTTGCTTGCTCCCGACTGACACAGCTACTTCTCCTGGTGGCCCTGTGTGGCGTGGTTAGTCCCTACTGTTGGAAACCGTGAAAGCTAAGCGCCTCTTTTTTTTCTTTCTTTCTTTGTTTTTTTGGCGGCTGGCCAGTATGGGAATCCAAACCTTGGTGTTACGAGGCTGTGCTCTAACCATACCATACCTGATTCAAACAAATCCCAGGTACATTTTAAAACACAGGTCAAGAGGTCAGATGGATAATGTGTGGCTTCCGCAGTCACTGGAAGTTCCCTCACAAGTGGAATCAGAGAGAATGACAGTGAGTCAGGAGCTAAAGTCACCCAGAAATGAGGGGACTGACCAGAGCTGAGCGTAGCAAGGATCCAGGAGGGCACCCCCACCTCCAGCCCAGAGGTCCCGGGATCGTGTGGAAAGAAACGTCTACATTTGAAAGGCCCTCGGGGAAGCCCGGTTTCCATTAGTGCAAGAAAGAGAAAGGGATGTTCAGAGAAGTGGCTGAAGACAGGGCATTTGAGCTGATGGCAGATTCAAGAGGGCAGGGCATTGTGGGTTGTGGAGCCCTGGGATAAAGGCCACCCATCTTCCGTCCTCGTCGTAGTCCATCTCTCCTTCCTCGAATCGCTTCCTTCTTGATTTCTGTCATGGACATTTGGCATTTTGGGGCACCCTGAACTCCTTGTTAAGGAATTCCTCATCTGCATAGTTATGGCAGGAAAGTGGCTTGAGTGTGGCCGCCAGGTGAGCCCGGAGCTGCGGGGCCTCGCAGGGCAGCACCTCCTCCTTCCAGGACTCCTGGGCCCCTCCAGCCCGTGAGTCCCCTCTCCTTTTGCGAGAGGGCCAGATTACGTTTCTGTGTCTTACCTGCTAAACGCCGATGTCACCCAGCGTCCTGACTTCAGTACCAGAGTTATCGCGTCTTGGGACTCTCGGACTCCTGCGCGTTAGTACCTGGTCCACGTGGGTGTCTTAATGGCAACTGGACTGAACACGTGGTGAGTCTCCCTCCTTTAAATGACTTGCGCCTATGGGCCGGCCCGTGGCTCACTCCGGAGAGTGCGGTGCTGATAACACCAAGGCCCCGGTTCGGATCCCATATAGGGATGGCCGGTTTGCTCACTGGCTGAGCGTGGTGCTGACAACACCAAGTCAAGGGTTAAGATCCCCTTACCGGTCATCTTTAAAAAAAAAAAAAAAAGGGAGAGTGCGGTGCTGATAAATGACTTGCGCCTAGGCCACTCCTCTCCGTCGAGCACGCCACCCCTTTCGCCAGCTGTTCTGGACAAAAACCTAGTCGACTTGACCCGCTTCACCTACCCCCCCGCGGCCTCCCCAGGCCAAGGGCTGCCTGCTCTATCCCAGACTGCCGTACCGGGTCTTCTCGCGCGTACTGTCCCCCCGGGCACTCCAGCCGCCCGCCCCCGCCCCGTTCACCCTACAGAGAGGGAGGGACCTTTCAAAAAGGATAAACCGGAGCGCGCTCTTCCCGGCCTCAGAGTCACCCCCAGCCCTGCGCTGGGCACCCGAGCTGGCTCCCCCGTCAGGGGCCCTCGGGGATCCCCATCCCGTCGGCCCAGGACGGTGCGGCGCACACGGCAGGCGTCCAGGCCCGCAGAAGGAAGGGATGCAGAGCGCCCCGGACCGCGGCCGAGAGCTGCGGGCTGGGGGAGACCCAGGGCCCCAGCCCAGGGCGGGAGCGGGGTGGGCTCCGCTAGCGGAGGAGCTCCGCAAGGTTAGGGTTAGGGTCCAGGCCAAGAACT